>NC_069508.1:62208050-62340550 GCF_027579735.1 Bombina bombina
TACAAACAATTTGATCATGCTATAAAATCTTCCTAGTTCATTTATTTGACCATAGATATAGCCCTAATAGAGTGTATGTATGTTTATATATTTACATACTACCTCTCATATCTATATCACGCTCTTCACTTGAGTTTTAAAACTAATCTAGCAGAGCTGTTGAACTTGACACATAATCCTATAGAACCTATGTTCTCTTTTTTCTACAGATGCAATGGCAAGCAATAACAGATGCTATGGTGTATGCCGGTGCATGTTAGCTTGCAGTGCCTCAGTTATTCCATGTGATTTATTTATTGGAGATTACTATGTCCTTGATACTCTTGGAAAAGGCGGCTTTGGTGTTGTGAAATGGGCTCGGCACATGCGGACTGGCAGAGAGGTGAGTATATGGGAGGTCCTCAGGAGCCACATGCTCATTCTTATAATTGGTACCATGGAGTTATAAGGTTTTTTATTTTTTTATATGGTAGTTAAAGTATATGGAAGTAAATCAAATTATTGTTTTTAATAGACAACTTTGACACTATGTACAATCCCCTTCTCATAATAAACCATGCACTATATAATAACACAAATTTTATACTTCTAGGTTGCTATTAAAATCATCAATAAAGCAAACAGGAATTCTGCTCATCTGCAAAAGGTAAGGAATTTAATGACACTATATGCTGAAGTTAAATTTGAATCAAGGGTCACCATCAGTATGAAATTTAATTTACGCAGGTCTCCTATACACTTCTTATTTTCCAGCGGGGATTACTAATGTTTAGAATACTACTGTGCACAGGAGATCTAGTGGCATTTTGGGATTGTTAAACCCTCAGCACACTGAGTTTTTATAAATAATTATACCATGACAAGATTTAGTTTGTATCATTATTTGATCTTTTCTTTTCTTAATAATGTGACTTCTCTCCTTTTCAGCTGTATCAAGAAGTGACCATCATGCAAATGTTGGACCATCCTAATATCGGTAAGTGAGATCCACGTCTCCTCCTCCCGTCTGTTATTTACTACTTGTTAATAACCTCAACTAATTATATCCATGGATCTCTCACCAATATCTTCTCTCTCTTTTACAGTAAAATTTTACGAAGTTATCGATTCCAAGGACAAACTTTACATCGTTATGGAGTATGTAAGCGGAGGTACATTCACATTAGCAATTAAACTTTTGACAGTAGTATTAGTAACCAGTTTTACTTAACTTTCTGTTATTTATTTATATCATATATATTTCTTCTTAATTGCATAAACTGATTCTGACTAAATTTAGCCTTTTATTTTTACTTTGCTCTGAACACAGGAAATCTCCAAAAATTTCTGATAAATAATGGCCCAATGGAGGAGAAGAAAGCCCGTCACATATTCCGTCAGGTTTGTGATTATTTATTCACAGTATAATGTGCTCAAGTGATATACAAATATATTAGGGTACATTGCACAACAAAATGGTATTATCAATGCTGTGCATAGTTGTTGACTCTGTATACAGTTTTGTTTAATATTCTATTGTAAATATGGCAATCGTTCTAATTCTACCTATGACGTAACTTGAACGAGTTTACTATAGTATGTAAAGAATTAGAAATAAAAGAGATGATATAATACATTTAAACATAAGACTTGTTTTTACTTCTAATTGTGTATGTAACACAGTCCTAATACACAAACCCTGATCTTCACCCAACTGACTTTGTTTTCAGATGGTGTCGGCGTTACATTACTGCCATCAACAATACGTTGCACACCGAGACGTGAAGGTAAGAGAATTAAGCAGGTTAAGAGCTAGGTATAATCTATAATAGACGCTGTTTGATATTATAATCATACAGTAGTCTCAGTAATAATATTAAATGTTAACTTTACGTTATATTAGCTTAAATGTATTGTACAAATACTTCTAACACAGAGGTTTATCACAATCCTTTAGAGAAACATAACAAACATTTTATTTATAAAGACCCCCTTAGACTTTAATGGTGTTTTTCTTTTGATAATCATTAGATACATTTTTCTAAAGTACTGTGATGCACCCCACAATCTGTGTATATCAAGCTCTACTACAATGCATCTTTAAAACACTAGTTATAAATAATATGGTTAGATATAGGAAATATAAATAAGAAGCTTTCACTTAATTTAAGATAATGTATCTCTTAGTCCTATAGTTAAAAAAACATATATATATATATATATATATATATATATATATACAGTGAGTGCAGAATTATTAGGCAAATGAGTATTTTGACCACATCATCCTCTTTATGCATGTTGTCTTACTCCAAGCTGTATAGGCTTGAAAGCCTACTACCAATTAAGCATATTAGGTGATGTGCATCTCTGTAATGAGAAGGGGTGTGGTCTAATGACATCAACACCCTATATCAGGTGTGCATAATTATTAGGCAACTTCCTTTCCTTTGGCAAAATGGGTCAAAAGAAGGACTTGACAGGCTCAGAAAAGTCAAAAATAGTGAGATATCTTGCAGAGGGATGCAGCACTCTTAAAATTGCAAAGCTTCTGAAGCGTGATCATCGAACAATCAAGCGTTTCATTCAAAATAGTCAACAGGGTCGCAAGAAGCGTGTGGAAAAACCAAGGCGCAAAATAACTGCCCATGAACTGAGAAAAGTCAAGCGTGCAGCTGCCAAGATGCCACTTGCCACCAGTTTGGCCATATTTCAGAGCTGCAACATCACTGGAGTGCCCAAAAGCACAAGGTGTGCAATACTCAGAGACATGGCCAAGGTAAGAAAGGCTGAAAGACGACCACCACTGAACAAGACACACAAGCTGAAACGTCAAGACTGGGCCAAGAAATATCTCAAGACTGATTTTTCTAAGGTTTTATGGACTGATGAAATGAGAGTGAGTCTTGATGGGCCAGATGGATGGGCCCGTGGCTGGATTGGTAAAGGGCAGAGAGCTCCAGTCCGACTCAGACGCCAGCAAGGTGGAGATGGAGTACTGGTTTGGGTTGGTATCATCAAAGATGAGCTTGTGGGGCCTTTTCGGGTTGAGGATGGAGTCAAGCTCAACTCCCAGTTTCTGGAAGACACCTTCTTCAAGCAGTGGTACAGGAAGAAGTCTGCATCCTTCAAGAAAAACATGATTTTCATGCAGGACAATGCTCCATCACACGCGTCCAAGTACTCCACAGTGTGGCTGGCAAGAAAGGGTATAAAAGAAGAAAATCTAATGACATGGCCTCCTTGTTCACCTGATCTGAACCCCATTGTGAACCTGTGGTCCATCATCAAATGTGAGATTTACAAGGAGGGAAAACAGTACACCTCTCTGAACAGTGTCTGGGAGGCTGAGGTTGCTGCTGCACGCAATGTTGATGGTGAACAGATCAAAACACTGACAGAATCCATGGATGGCAGGCTTTTGAGTGTCCTTGCAAAGAAAGGTGGCTATATTGGTCACTGATTTGTTTTTGTTTTGTTTTTGAATGTCAGAAATGTATATTTGTGAATGTTGAGATGTTATATTGGTTTCACTGTTAAAAATAAATCATTGAAATGGGTATATATTTATTTTTTGTTAAGTTGCCTAATAATTATGCACAGTAATAGTCACCTGCACACACAGATATCCCCCTAAAATAGCTATAACTAAAAACAAACTAAAAACTACTTCCAAAACTATTCAGCTTTGATATTAATCGTTTTTTTGGGTTCATTGAGAACATGGTTGTTGTTCAATAATAAAATTAATCCTCAAAAATACAACTTGCCTAATAATTCTGCACTCCCTGTATATATATATTATTTCTTATTATTAACAGCAAATTTTCTTGTTTTCAGTCAATGAACATCTTGATCGATTCAGAGGGTAACATCAAGATCGCTGATTTTGGTATCAGTAGTATTTACAACCCAGGGATCAAGATGGCCAGATATTCTGGTACTCCAACTCACTTCCCTCCAGAGTACTATCTACGTCTGAAATATTATGGGCCAGAGGTGGATGTGTGGTGCCTAGGAGTGGTCCTCTATCAAATGGTCACTGGCACCCTGCCATTTAATGAGTTATACCAGGAGGTAAGTTAGGTTTAATGATACAATTTGTGTGAAATTATATTGCACAGGGACAAATAAGAAAATGGTACAAATGATATTTAAGATTCATTACTAGACACAGACCTGCATATGAAATATTGTATATGAGAACCGTGTTAAGTAAACATAAAGCTTGTTGACACGTTTCATATTGATTTCTCTAGGAACAGAGACAGCGTGTACTAGGGGGCGGTTTTATCATCACCACCACCATGTCTGTTGATTGCATCAACCTGTTAAATGTTCTCCTGGCTCTAAGGCTAAGCAGGAGAGAATCCCTGGAGGTAAGCTACAGCTTTTCTTCATAATAAATTCCACATATTCTCCACTCACTAACTATTGTAGTAATACATATATTGGTATATTGGAAAGGAACACTATCACTAGAATAAACAAGGTGACCTAATTAGAGATACATTTTTTCTGCACAAGCATACTGCTACATGTATAATCATATAGGAAGATGACCACCCACATAATGTACCTCCTTAAGTTGTATGTAATACATGGATAAGAAAATCATGCAAGCCCCAGAGTAATTAGATATAGTATCAGCAAATCAAATATTATTAGCTAAGATCTTGTTCTAGGACTAACGATGTCACCTGTACGTCACTGGTCTTTTAATGGGGTTTGCACGCTATTATTAGCAAGGTAAACCTTAACGACCTGTGACATACATGGTGCATTGCGATCGCTAAGGGGTGAATAAGCAAGTTTTTATTTCTATAGCAAAAAATGCTTTAAGCACTTAGGTTCTGTCAGTCATTCTAAGCTTTAAAGCAGATTTTGTGACAATGGTGGTTTTAATACTTTTAATGTAATTGCTTTTTTACTTTAGCCAATCATGAAACATCCATGGTTCAACAAAGGGTATGTAGGTGACTTTTTAACATCAAATGAAGAGCCATCTAGTGAGAGTTCTGAATTAGATGACTCTTCCACACCCACCGATGATGAACCAGAATGCTCCAGAGGACCTCCTATAAAAGACGGCAATGATGCAAAAAAATCAAGGTAAGTCCAGGAGAAAACAATATTGATGGGATAGTTGTGCAGTAGATGAGAATATTATCTTATTAGCTAACATGTATGTCCTTCTGAGCTTGTGTAGTGTTATAGACATACAGCACTATCTGGTCACACAATGCAGACCTTATCATTTGATACAGAGGTTACTATAAAATGTGCTATAGATTTGATGTTCCTGTATTGGATTAAAATACCTTTATGCTTCACTGCTTGTGGAAGTTTTCCTTATCAGCCAGGGAGCAATTCATCTTTGATTGTGAGTTTTGCTACATGTAGTTTTTCATGTTAGATTTAATATCAGTTTAATTGGCTTCAGATTGTATACACCTTTAAGTGGTCTTTAGGTCTCCCCTCGTATAAAAACCAAAGTAGAAACACCTCTGGATTAATTGCCTCTGGGTTACTTTATATGAAAGGTCTCCTAGTTCTCTTCTTCACTTTAGGGATTAAAGAAAAGGCAAATATTATCTATACTCTCTCACCCACACTATTTATACTCAGATTTAATTGTTATTTTCTAATTTACAGCATCTCACCAAAACCACCTGGTGAAAATAGAAGGATCAGCAGATGGCAGCGTATTTGGAACAACATTACGGGAGTTTTTTCTTGCTACAAGTAATTTAACATCCTTCTTGTATATTTAACATCATTTTTGTATATTTAACATCAATAAAAGCATTTTCTCCCATCAGAGCTTGTTTTTCTTTTTTATATAACTTGTCTTGTTATGTTGATCACTTAGGCACATATGGTCTAACTCGCTAACGTTATAAATAAATATTCAGTAATATTGTTTATATTATAATACCTAAATACGTAAGAAACTGGAAATCATAAAATATACAGAACACTGGTATAGTAATACAAAGTAAAAACAAAACAACATTACAATCCCTGCAGCAATAATAGTAGTGGCGACGGGTTTTGATAACTTCTTGAATGACATAGAAGCCTTTCCTGAATTGTCAAACACCTCAGAAGGTTACATGTTGAGCTGGTAATATTTCTGCTGATGCATAATTAATGCCTAACATATCCTAACTCAGAGAGCACCTTCAAATAAAAAGAGAAAAGTTGTGACTTGCCAGCAAAACATCAACCTGCTATATTGCTACCAATTTCAGTAGCTCTGGGCATTTGGCACCCTCTGTAGCAATGAAGGACCTGTAAGAGTTTACAAAGCCCAGATGGAGATGTAGCTAAGTTTGGTAGAAGAAGTGTAATGAGAGCTGGAGTGATGTAGGACCAATCTGAAGAGGCACCAATAAGTGCTGGGTGAGGAGACAAGTAAAGTCATCTTCACTAGAGAGTGTTCTGGCTATAGATAAAGAGACCACCAAATCCAGACAAAAGCAAATCTGTGGTGATTTGTTACTACACAGAATTAAACATTTTACATATAATTACATTTTAAGGTCCCTATTATCCTCTGCAATGTCAACAGCAAAAGTAAATACTGGCTCCTGACCTCATAAACCATCATAACTACTCCTTTGGCTCTTGCTTTTGGTATCTTTGCTGCCCATCTGGTTTACTGATCATTGCGCTGTCTCTGACTCTCCTTCTGCCTGAAGATCCGGCCTCACTCTGTGCCCGCCTGTTGCCAATTCAGACTGCTGACTACTCCAGGCAATTGGAGTGGCAGGTGAATTTCTGTGCAGGCCTGATATTTAAACAATGTGCATTGACCATGAATATGCAGATAATTTAAACATTGACCCATAAGGTACCATAACCTAAAACTAATTATAAATGCTAGAGCCCTACATATAAATATTCAATATTTAAAATGATGCATTGTTATGTAGAATGCATAATATTTAAATATTTGCATATAAATTAAAATGCAGATAATTTTTGCTTGTTTTGTTTATTATTAGTAAATTAAAGACAGTATAATTAAAATTATAGTTCTACATAACTGCATGCCTGTTATGTAAAAATATAATTTATTCTACAGACTACTATATATGTTAAAATATATTTATGTTATATCTGTTATCACTAATAAACACAACAAGCTTACATAAAACATTTTAATTTATATGCAATACTTAAAGCATTATACAATATGCATGCATAACAGTTTAAATATTTAGTGCAAGGCCTGACTATATTATATCTACAATGTTTGAAATAAAATGCATGGTCATGTATAATGCATTGGATATAAATTAAAATGTAGATATTCTTGCTTGACCATGTCCCACGATGCAGAAGAGGGGGCAATAGACAGAATAGACAGAATAAACTTAATCTAAGAGAGGTTTATTGGATATTCACTTTAAACACATCTATGCCCCATGGTCTGAATCTTAGAAGAGATATAGATCTTTGCATATAGGGATATATTTATAAGAACAAATTTGAGTATTTATTGTATACTGTCATATTGTTATTTAAATAATACATTACTGAGGTTCTGAATGAAATAAGGATAATAGGTTATTAATGATAAATTTTACTATTTCAGGAATTTTAGCCTTTCTCTGTGTTATCCTGTAACTTCTAAGTATTTACTATTTAAGATAAATTATATATGCCAGTTATCACTGTTTTCCTATATTAAATTTTTAGATGTATATATATACATATACTCTATACACTTATCAAGAGGGAGTTAATTATTTTAAATATTTAAATCTATTTAGGTATTATGTATCTTTAAATTCTATCACAGCTGTAGCCTATTTAAGTGGAAGGCCGCTGCTGCTCCTTTAAGCAGTGAACAAGTGCTTGGTAAGCACAAAACATGTCTGCTGCATGAGGAGCGCAGCTTTCCTCCCTTTTGATGTGTAACACTTTTATGTGAGTCTTGGTCAGTTTGCGCTGTGTGTTAGCTGGACTGTACTTTGCCTTTCATTGCTGTTTTTATGCTTGGATAATAAAATTGGAACTTTTTATTCTACACCAGCATTGGAACTATATTTTGTATATTGGATTTCCTATTTGTTTAGCTATAGGACGGATACACTGCTGTTCCTTTACTGGTCCATGTGACTTACACGTCATCCCCACTCTCCTGTGTGCCGAATACCGGAAGTACTACTCATATGCGGTGAGGGCAAGAAAGAGCGCACTGCTTGTTTGTTTGTCTGTATTTCTACTTTGCCGTCCGGATAGCGGTAGCTGCCTCTCTGAGAAAGGACCCTCACAAAGAAGGACAGTACATACCTTGGTTGCATCGGCTGAAGATGAGGTGGGTGAACTTTGTTCTAAAACGTTCTTGAATAGGTACAGCAAGCATTATGTATGCACATTTTCACAGCACCTTGTTATAACTGACCGCATGACTAATTAAATTTGTGTACACGCTAAATTCTACTTTAATATGGATAACAGTGAAGAGGAGTCTTATGTACTAACCAATTTTGAAGAGACTGTCACACAATATGACATTGAGGAGGAGGTGGTATATACCATTGACAGCCTTTTTTATGAAATTGATGCCTTAAGGAAAAAAGATTTAAAACTGGAACTGGACATTAAGACTTTTCTCATATATAAAAACAACAAACATATCCCTAAAGGACTACGTATCAGAAAGTTTCCATCTTTCAGAGTGACTGATATTGACTTTATGACGAAATGGAACATCATATTAGACACATGTTCATTTGCCTTAATAGATCTGCTTATTAAATATAAACAGAAACAGAGAGTGGATCTTTTGTTAGAAATTAAAGAAATACAAGTAAAGTTAAAAGCAGTTCAAAAGGATCCAGAGTTCAAATTGTATGACAAACAGTTTGAAAAAAATATGCAGACTTTTCGTCAAGAGCTTTGGGAATTCAAGTCTAGGAAAATTCTTAGGGACAAACATGATTATGACCATCACTCTGTCTATAGGTGGGACTCCAATGAGAATGGGGATCCCAAAAAGAGAAGGAGGTGGCATAAAAATAAAAAGAATAAATCCAAAAAACAGGTCACCTTCTCTGACACTGACACTGAGTATGAAATAGAGTCTTCTGATGGTGATAATTATGTTGAGGAAACTATTCCCACTGTTCTACAAACCCCACAAGAAATGCCATCCACCAGTGCCCCAAAAAACGACCAGCGAGAGACTCTGCCAGCAGTAAAAAAGAAAACATACATAGAGGCAAAAGGGGGAAAGGCAAAAAACAGACTGTGGACAAGGAGGGAGAGGAGAGGGTAGAAGAGACCTTAAAGAAACAGTCGAACCCCTACCAAACGAGAGCAGGGAATCGACAAAAGAAATATGCATAAAAGACAATAATGTTTTGAATTTGTCTAGTGTACATCTCACTGCAGTAGAACAAAAAGTATTGTCTAAAGGTTTAAATGTTGTCCCCTCTCAGCACTTTAATTTGTTCAATACTATTGTGGATATCAACAAATTTGTGCGCAAATTAATTTTGCGTAAACATTTTATTAATGCTGAGGGGATACAAGATGGAACCAGTAATTTAATGAGTACACCATTAGAGGAAAATACTTATCAAGACAATATGACTTTTTCTGATATTTGCTGTGTCACTGATTTACAGGAACTCTTAGATGAGAATGTTGTGGATACTGAGGGTCAGATAACAGAGAGAAATATTAATTTGAGTAAATTTAAGAAAAAAAGTGAGTTTTACTCTGTAGATTCAAGATCCAATGCTGTGGAAATTTTTCAAAAGGTGGTTGAGGACAAACTAAGGATACTAAATAGTACACCTAAACATAATAAAATGAATTTATCCTTTAAGGAAAGAGCTGCCTTAGACAAACTAAATCAAAATGACTCCATCACCATAAGACCTTCTGATAAGGGGGGTAATGTAGTGATCTTAGATAGGGTTAACTACATAAAGGAAGCCAATAGCCAGCTACAGGATAGGGATGTGTACATCAAATTAAAGGATAATCCCACTCTTAATTTCAAGAAAGAATTGGTTGTGCTAGTTTCATATGCTAGATACAATAATATTATCACTGAGGCCACTAAAGATATGTTGGTTCCTGAATATCCTGTTACTCCTATATACCATTATCTTCCCAAGATTCATAAGGACATTGTTAACCCCCCTTGGCGTCCTATAATAGCCGGCATTAACTCTTTAAACGAACCCCTTTCATATTTGATTGATAGCTTTCTCCAACCTATTGTAAAAGCACTTCCTAGTTTTATACAGGATACCACCTCTTTACTTTTAAAATTGGAGACAGTGGAATGGAAATCTAGTTATAGATTTCTGGTGTTGGATGTGGCATCTTTATACACCTCTATCACACATGTTAAGGGCCTACAGGCAATAGATTACTTTTTAAACAATAAGAGTAACTTTAATCCAGCGACTAAACAGTTTTTGTTAAACTCCATTGAATATCTTTTGTCTCACAATTTTTTTATGTTCGATTGGGGTTTCTATCTCTAGAGACGTGGAACTGCTATGGGGGCAAAATTTGCCCCCTGCTACGCCAATCTCTTTATGGGATGGTGGGAGCTTTTCCACGTCTTTGGGGATAGGAACCCCTATCGGCATAATATTATGTTTTTTGCCAGGTATATAGATGCTCTTATATTCATCTTGGACTGTGCAGACAGCGCAGTGGAAGAATTTTGTACATACCTTAATGATAATGACCACAATATCAGATTGATGGGTGAACAAAGCAAAGAACTTTTTATTCTACACCAGCATTGGAACTATATTTTGTATATTGGATTTCCTATTTGTTTAGCGTATAGGACGGATACGCTGCTGTTCCTTTACTGGTCCATGTGAATTACACGTCATCCCCACTCTCCTGTGTGCCGAATACCGGAAGTACTACTCATATGCGGTGAGGGCAAGAAAGAGCGCACTGCTTGTTTGTTTGTCTATATATGTTAAAATATATTTATGTTATATCTGTTATCACTAATAAACACAACAAGCTTACATAAAACATTTTAATTTATATGCAATACTTAAAGCATTATACAATATGCATGCATAACAGTTTAAATATTTAGTGCAAGGCCTGACTATATTATATCTACAATGTTTGAAATAAAATGCATGGTCATGTATAATGCATTGGATATAAATTAAAATGTAGATATTCTTGCTTGATGCATTTATTATTTTAAATATAAATATATTTTTAAAATATATATTTATATTATAAACGACAGTTGTATTATACTTAAAGTATTGCATAACTGAATGCCTGTTATGTAACAATACAATTGTAATACTAATGCCTTTTGTAACATAAATATAATTTGAAAACATATATTTATGTTTAAAATCAATAACATAACAAGAAAAATACACATCACATCACACATAAGAATGCATACTAGTTTAAAAATTGTAGATAAATGCACTAATAACCCCTAAGCTGCCCTATCCTAATCACATAATCATGCCCCATAATGGTATGGGGTGTGGTTAGGAGATTAAAGCCTACTAAATGCTTAACATCAATAATCACCTAATTAACCCCCATACCGGTATGGGGGGTGGTTAGGAGATAAAAGCCTACTAAATGCTTAACATCTATAATTACCTAATCAACCTCTTACTGGTATGGGGGTGGTTAGGTGATTAAAGCCTACTAAAAGCTAAATATCAATAATTACCTAATCAACCCCCATACAGGTATGGGGGGGGGGGGTGGTTAGGTGATTAAAGCCTAAATCGCCACCTCCCAATGCAAACTAGAACTACACTAACACCTAACCCCCTTCTAAACTAACCCCCCTAAGTTACAGGAAAAAATCTAAGTTACAAGAAAATAAAAAAAATCTAAGTTACAGAAAATAATAAACTACAGTATCCAAAATAAAAATAAAGCCATTATACCTAACACTAATCTACATGCCCCATAAAATAAAAAACCCACCCACCCACACAAAATAACAACCCCTAAACCATAAAACTAAAATAAATTACATTAGCCCTTAAAAATGTTTCTGCCCTTTCAAAATTAAAAAAAAAATTACAAAACCCCATGCCAGCATGAAGACCAGGGCTCATGGAAAGGAGCCGAAGAAAAGAAGATGCAGAGCGGAAGCAGTGGAGATGGGCCCCCTGGTGTTAGGAGCCTGGATGAAGAGGGCCCAATGTCGGATCAAGAGAAGCTGGAGTTTCAAACCGTGACTACAATTTTTTGGGTTAGTTAGGGCTTTTTTTGGGGTGTGCTTTTTATTTTTAAGAATAGGCTATTTTATTTTAACTTTTATTTTTAGGATATATTTTTTAGGATGATTTTGTTATTTTGGGGGTGGGGGTTACTTGTAGAGGAGGGGGTTGTAATTTTTTTATTTATAAAAGAGCTGAAATATGTTTTGAGCGATGCCCTACAAAAGGCCCTTTTAAGGGCTATTGTAATTTATTTTAGTGTTAGAGTTTAGGGTTTTGATTTTGTTTGGGTGTTTTTTTATTTTATGAGGCATGTAGATTAGTGTTAGGTATAACGGTATTATTTTTGCATACTGTAGTTTATTATTTTCTTTTTTTCTAGTGGTTTAGGCTTTAATCAGGTTTAGGTGTTAAGTAGAATAGGGTTAGATTGCAATTGTTGTGGTAGTTTAGGGTTAATATTTTTTATTTAAAGTAACTTTTTTTTAACATAACTTAGATTGTTTCTATTTATTTAAAATAACTTAGGGGTTTTAGTTTAGGGGGGTTAGGTAGGGTTGTGAGGGTTTAGGTTTAGTGGGGTATTGGGGTGGGTTAATAGGATAGGTACTCGTGGTGGGTATGTGGCAGTATAGGGGTTAATAGGATAGTACTTGAGGTGGGTATGTGGCGGTATAGGGGTTAATAGGATAGTACTTTTGGTGGATATGTGGCGGTATACGAGTTTATAGAATAGTTCTTGTGGTGGGTATGTTGCGGTAAAGAAGTTAATAGAATAGTACTTTCAGTTCCTCTGGAGACTCGACGAACACTTACTGACAGATCCGGGAGTGATCTCCAAACTGACAGAATCCCTCACAGAGTACTTCACACATAACTCCCTACCTGAGACCCACGCCCACACTCTCTGGGAGGCGCATAAGAGCGTCATAAGGGGGAACCTGATAGCCCTTAAGGCACACATGAATAAATCCAAGAGAGAATACACAAACTCCCTGATAACACAAATACTCCACTTGGAATCCCGACACAAGAAATTCCCCTCCGATAGAAACCTGTTAGACAAAATAACGGCTCTCAGACAGACTCTAGCTTCCCATCTCGACAAGACACATAAAAGGCAAGCTTTTCTCACCCAACAAAAAAACTACGAAGGAAGAAACAAATCAGGCAGATTATTAGCGAGATACCTCAAGCAAAAAACACACCAAAAATACATCATGCAGTTAAAGGATAACAGAGGTATCCCCCAATTCTCCACTCAGAACATCTCTAAAGCCTTCAAATACTTCTTCCAGAAATTATATAACATACAACCCACCGACCCCAGTAACCCATCCCAAATCTCCACCAGGGCACAATTAATAGAGGGATATCTTAACAAACTACATATACCACAATTAAACGACCAGCAGAAAGAAAAACTAGAAAACCCCATATCCCTGTCTGAACTTAAATTAGCCCTGAAGCACCTGCCCAACGGAAAAGCGCCAGGCCCAGATGGCTTTAGCAACAAATATTACTCAACCTTCCAAGATACTCTCACTCCCCACATGTTGAAATATTTTCAATCTATAGATGAAAGTAATTCATTCCCCTCTTCCGCACTGGAAGCCCACATAATTTTAATCCCCAAACCAAACAAACCCCAAGACCTTCCCAGTAGCTATCGGCCAATATCATTGCTAAACACCGATGTAAAGATATTTGCTCGCATATTGGCACTCAGAATGAATGACGTCCTCCCAGACCTGATCCACCTGGATCAGGTCGGGTTTGTACCTGGAAGGGAAGCTAAAGACAACACGGTCAGGGCCTTAAATTTGATCCACTACGCTAGAACTAAAAACATCCCCTCTGTAGTATTATCCACCGACGCAGAGAAGGCCTTTGACCGTGTTGCCTGGGACTTCATGCGGGCCACATTGACCCACATGGGACTGGGTGCGAAGACCCTTACTAGGATCTTTTCATTATACTCTTGCCCCACGGCTAGATTGTTAGTCAATGGAACTCTATCCCCTCCATTTCCTATTAACAACGGCACACGCCAAGGCTGCCCCTTATCCCCCCTCCTATTTGCCTGCGTCATAGAAGCTTTAGCAATTAAGATCAGGCAGAACCCTCAGATAACAGGTATCAATATTAAAAACCACAGATACGTCGTGTCACTATTTGCCGACGACATGCTCCTTACTCTCACTAACCCTGACCACTCGATACCCCATCTTCTGGACGAATTTGCAACCTTTAAACTCCTTTCTAACTTTGTTATCAATATGTCCAAATCAGAAATTTTAAATGTCAACATGAAAGGCCCTTCCCTGGACGCCACACGAGCAGTTTCCCCCTTCACTTGGTGCACTCATTCTCTAAAGTACTTGGGAATCCATCTGACCTCCTCACACGACGACCTATTCCACCTCAATTACACCCCTATCAAGCACAATATCATACGAGACCTCTCCTCATGGGGTTCCAAGAACCTAACGTGGCTAGGACGTATCGAAACCATTAAAATGAATATTTTCCCACGCATATTATATCTTCTCCAGACACTACCGATCCCACTCCCCAAGACATTCCTTCCATCCCTTCAGAGAGCATTCAGCGACTTCATTTGGCGTCGCAGACCGCCAAGAGTTAGCAAACAAACAATGTTGACTTCCAAAACACAAGGGGGGCTGGGGGTCCCCGACCTTGCCGCCTACCGCCAAGCGATCTTTTTACAACGCATTGTAGACTGGAATATCCACTACAACCATAAAAGGTGGGTCACACTAGAACACCTATCGATAGATAAACCTCACTTAGGAAGGCTGTGTTGGAGCAGCCCTCGCCTACTAAAGTCCATCAGCTCATCCAACCCAATAATACAGGAAACATTTCAGGTCTGGGAACATACAATCAATACATCTCACTTCATTTCATCAATCCCTTCACCCTTGACCTCCTTGATAGAAAACGGAGAGTTTATCATTAGACCATACACCACACAAACCACCACAGAAGCCACAAACAGAGATCTTACAATACACGACCTAACTAGTAACGAAATCCTCCTCTCACAAAATGACTTGGTAACAAAAGGCCTCGCATGTTTTGAAGACTGGTTTACATATGCTCAGGTAACCCACTTTATCACCAAACACCAGGGTTATAGAAATATGATCAGGCCCCTGACCTCTTTTGAATCCCTTTGCACCCAAGAACCCCCCCTACGACATACACTCTCGATTATATATAAGATCCTGACCCACACTCCCCCAGGCCATATCCCCCCTTACCTTGAAAGTTGGGAGAGGGACCTGGGAGTAATCATCTTACCTCACACGAGTAGACTAATGTTCCAGGGCACAAAAAAATCCTCTATCTCATCCTCAATTCAAGAAGTTAATTTTAAACTCTTGCATAGATGGTACCTAACCCCGAGAAAGCTAAACCGTCTCTTCCCCACCCACAGCAACAAATGTTGGCGCTGCGGTCATGTTAACAGTGACACCGCCCACATGTGGTGGTGGTGCAACAGCATTCAGAATTTCTGGAGAAAAACCATCTCCGAAATGGAGACCATTTTGACAACCCAATTCCCGATTGACCCCCTCATTTGGCTACTACACAAACCCCCCCCAATACTCAAATATAAACCCTACCTATACCTTCTCAACATCATGACCAATGGGGTTAAAGTATTGATAGCTAAGAACTGGAAAAGTAGGGAGGCCCCCTCTATGAATATGTGGATCACAAAAGTCACGGAAATACTAGATCTGGAGGAATACTACTTCCTCAAAAATGACAAAATGGACTCCTATGCGGAACTCTCCCAACTTTGGACCACTTACATCCAAAATAAACACAAAGGCACCAATTAGTTAGTCTTCCCAAAAATCAGTCAGGTTTCCTCCCATTCACTACCTCTACATAATATGCGAGCAGGGGATCCAAAAGCATCCCACACCCATCACACTCATGTTCTGTGCGCGGGCGGAGCGGGGGCGTCCAACCTCCGTTCATGTAAATTGTTTTGTATTTAAATTCTTAATTTTCAAAAAAAAGGATAATCAGGACAATACCCTTTGGTAGTTACCTCCCAGTTTCTTGCGATCCTACAACAGGACTCTATCACAGACTTTTCAATCATAACCTGATATCGCAGAACACTCAGAATGGACATCCTGGGAGGTCCTGCCATTTTGTGCCGATAGGCACCTTGCATTTCGACTTTATCCTTAAAAATTAACAGCTGTTGTTGTACCTGGCGATCTGGAGCTGCGTCTCCAACTACTTGTAACCTCATTTTTTTTTATCCTACAATAAAGCTGTTTCAAAAAAAAAAAAAAAAAAAAAAAAAAAAAGAATAGTACTTTCAGTGGTTATGTGGCGGTTTAGAAATTTTTTAGTGTAGTGTTAGTTTGCGATCGTGGGGTACTTCGGTTTAGGGGCATTAGGATTAGTGGTTAGGCACACAGCAGTTATACTCCAGGGATCCTTTGCTATACATCACCAATATGAGTGGTGATGCTGGGTGATATCTATAGCTAGCATCACTGACCAATGGCATATATAGTAAACGTCTTTTGGGGATGCTGCTATGTCAGGAGTTTGGAATATTTTGACAGGCTCATTCGACATAACAGATAACAGTGGATTCTTTGGAATATTTTGACGCCTCGTAGCACTTTCGATCATAGGGGCCTGTGTATGTTTGTATATGTGTGTGTGTGTTTATATGCTTTTATGTCTGTGTACATGTGTGTGTATGTATGTGTTTGCAAGTCTGTACTGTATGTATATGACTATGGTCCTGATATTTAAAGGTTCTCTAGCTTGGAAAGAAATTGCAGTTCACAGGGGCTGAACTCACTGAATATTCAAATAAAAAAGGGCAGAACTCTCCAGCACTGCGAGATCTCTCTCATTTCAATATATGGAGGAGGGACAAGTCCAGTGCAATATAACACTGCATGATATGAGAGTTTTGTTACACTTACACTTTGTGCTTTGTATATGACTACTTTACACTTTTGATTGAGTCCTTTCAGTATTATTGCATTTGAGCTTTACACTTTATCATTTATATTAAAATAAATTAAGATTTAGCTGTAGCATTGATTTTACTAATTCTCACCTTACTTTTGTACTCATGAACTTTACCTATTCCTAAACACTCTCTCTCCCCCCTGCACTTCAGCCCAAAAACAGTCTTACTACTGTAAATCTGCTTCTCATCTCATGTCACTCTCCCTCTTGCTCATACTAGCTGCTGGCGACATCTCCCCTAATCCTGGTACCTGACAACCTCCTAGCCTTTCACATCCCTGTGTGCCTTTCAATAGACTTCATAAACAAAACTATGGTAACCTTAACCACATTCCTCTTACATCTAAAACCACCTCCCCCTTCACTTGTGCACTCTAGAACTCTCGCTCTGTTTGCAACAAGCTCACTTCTATCCATGATCTCTTTATCTCGCACTCTCTTAACCTTCTGGATCTTACAGAAACCTGGCTCTCTGTTTCAGACACAGCATCCACTGCTGCACTGTCACATGGGGGTAACAATTTCAGCCATACTCCTAGGTCTGGCAATAGACAAGGAGGTGGTGTTGGTATTTTACTTTCCTCTTGTTGCACCTTTCAACACATACAGCCCTTCTCTTCACTCACATTTTCTTCATTTGAAGCACACATGATTTGGTTATTCTCTCCCCTCTCTATACGTGTTGCAGTCATATACCGCCCCCCTGGCTCCCCAACTCAATTCTTAGATCACTTTGCTGCCTGGCTTCCTTATTTCCTTTCCTCAGACACCCCTGCCCTCATTCTTGGCGACTTTATCATTCCTCTTGACAATCCCACTGTCTCCCCTGCAAAACAACTTCTTCAACTCACTTCCTCTTCCGGCCTGTCACAATGGACTGACTCTCCCACTCACAAAGATGGTCATTCCCTTGACCTGATTTTCACCTATCGATGCACTATCTCAAATTTAACAAGCTCCCCTTTTCCTCTCTCTGACCACCATCTCCTAACTTGCAACATCCCTTCCCTACCTACAACTCCCCCTCCCTCTACCCCTCACACCAAACTTCACAGAAGCACTAAGTCACTAGATCTGCAACAGCTCGCTAGCTCTCTCAAACCTCTCCTCTCATCCATCCCCTCCTTTTCCTGCCCTGACCAATCTATCTGCCACTATAACTCCACCCTTACATCGGTCATTGACAATCTGGCCCCTCCAACCATAGCTCTGAAACCACACTCATCCTCAGCCCTGGCATACTCTTCTGACACGGTACCTACGCAGATGTTCCCGTACTGCTGAGCGACACTGGAGGAAATCTCGGAGTTCAGCTGACTTTCTTCACCACAAGTTCATCCTGAACTCCTACTACTCTGCCCTTAATCTCTATAAGCAACAATACTTCTCTAATCTCATCTCTACTCTTTCCTCTAACCCAAAACATCTGTACTCCACGTTCAATACTCTTCTCTGCCCACCCCCACCTCCTAATACAACCTCTCTCTCAGCTTAAGATTTTGCCAGCCACTTCAAAAACAAAATTGACTCCATCAGAAGTGAAATCAGCTCTCAACATACTACCAATCTCCCACCCCCTCAAAAGCTCACAATCATCCAAAACCCAAATATCAAAAAATGCAGCTCTTTTGCCCCTGTTAATGAGGATGAAGTTTCTGCCCTTATACTGTCCTCCCACCTCACTACCTGTCCTCTCGACCCCATCCCCTCACAGCTACTCCCCTCCCTCTCTTCTACCCTCACCCCCATACTCACACACATTTTCAACCTCTCCCTCAGCACTAGTATATTTCCCTCATCTCTAAAACATGCACTGGTTACACCTATCCTCAAAAAACCTTCCCTCGATCCAACCTCCCCATCCAACTACCGCCCTATTTCCCTACTCCTTCTTGCCTCAAAGCTCCTAGAAAAGCTAGTATACGCATGTCTATCCCATTTCCTTACACTAAACTCTCTTCTTGACCCACTGCAATTTGGATTTCGTCCCCATCACTCTACAGAGACAGCAATTGCCAAGGTTACCAACGACCTACTTACAGCAAAATCCAAAGGCCACTTCTCTCTGCTTATCCTCCTTGACCTGTCTGCAGCCTTTGACACTGTTGACCACCCTCTTCTGCTCCAAACCCTCCAATCCTTTGGCATCTGCGACACAGCTCTTTCGTGGTTCTCTTCCTATCTAACTAACCGTACATTTAGTGTAGCCTTCTCCGGAGCATACTCTGCCCTGTGGTGGGTATGTGGCAGTATAGGGGTTAATAGGATAGTACTTGAGGTGGGTATGTGGCGGTATAGGGGTTAATAGGATAGTACTTTTGGTGGATATGTGGCGGTATACGAGTTTATAGAATAGTTCTTGTGGTGGGTATGTTGCGGTAAAGAAGTTAATAGAATAGTACTTTCAGTGGTTATGTGGCGGTTTAGAAATTTTTTAGTGTAGTGTTAGTTTGCGATCGTGGGGTACTTCGGTTTAGGAGCATTAGGATTAGTGGTTAGGCACACAGCAGTTATACTCCAGGGATCCTTTGCTATACATCAGCAATATGAGTGGTGATGCTGGGTGATATCTATAGCTAGCATCACTGACCAATGGCATATATAGTAAACGTCTTTTGGGGATGCTGCTATGTCAGGAGTTTGGAATATTTTGACAGGCTCACTCGACATAACAGATAACAGTGGATTCTTTGGAATATTTTGACGCCTCGTAGAACTTTCGATCATCGGGGCCTGTGTATGTTTGTATATGTGTGTGTGTGTTTATATGCTTTTATGTCTGTTTACATGTGTGTGTATGTATGTGTTTGCAAGTCTGTACTGTATGTATATGACTATGGTCCTGATATTTAAAGGTTCTCCAGCTTGGAAAGAAATTGCAGTTCACAGGGGCTGAACTCACTGAATATTCAAATAAAAAAGGGCAGAACTCTCCAGCACTGCAAGATCTCTCTCATTTCAATATATGGAGGAGGGACAAGTCCAGTGCAATATAACACTGCATGATATGAGAGTTTTGTTACACTTACACTTTGTGCTTTGTATATGACTACTTTACACTTTTGATTGAGTCCTTTCAGTATTATTGCATTTGAGCTTTACACTTTATCATTTATATTAAAATAAATTAAGATTTAGCTGTAGCATTGATTTTACTAATTCTCGCCTTACTTTTGTACTCATGAACTTTACCTATTCCTAAACACTCTCTCTCCCCCCTGCACTTCAGCCCAAAAACAGTCTTACTACTGCAAATCTGCTTCTCATCTCATGTCACTCTCCCTCTTGCTCATACTAGCTGCTGGCGACATCTCCCCTAATCCTGGTCCCTGACAACCTCCTAGCCTTTCACATCCCTGTGTGCCTTTCAATAGACTTTATAAACAAAACTATGGTAACCTTAACCACATTCCTCTTACATCTAAAACCACCTCCCCCTTCACTTGTGCACTCTAGAACTCTCGCTCTGTTTGCAACAAGCTCACTTCTATCCATGATCTCTTTATCTCGCACTCTCTTAACCTTCTGGCTCTTACAGAAACCTGGCTCTCTGTTTCAGACACAGCATCCACTGCTGCACTGTCACATGGGAGTAACGATTTCAGCCATACTCCTAGGTCTGGCAATAGACAAGGAGGTGGTGTTGGTATTTTACTTTCCTCTTGTTGCACCTTTCAACACATACAGCCCTTCTCATCACTCACATTTTCTTCATTTGAAGCACACATGATTTGGTTATTCTCTCCCCTCTCTATACGTGTTGCAGTCATATACCGCCCCCCTGGCTCCCCAACTCAATTCTTAGATCACTTTGCTGCCTGGCTTCCTTATTTCCTTTCCTCAGACACCCCTGCCCTCATTCTTGGCGACTTTATCATTCCTCTTGACAATCCCACTGTCTCCCCTGCAAAACAACTTCTTCAACTCACTTCCTCTTCCGGCCTGTCACAATGGACTGACTCTCCCACTCACAAAGATGGTCATTCCCTTGACCTGATTTTCACCTATCGATGCACTATCTCAAATTTAACAAGCTCCCCTTTTCCTCTCTCTGACCACCATCTCCTAACTTGCAACATCCCTTCCCTACCTACAACTCCCCCTCCCTCTACCCCTCACACCAAACTTCACAGAAGCACTAAGTCACTAGATCTGCAACAGCTCGCTAGCTCTCTCAAACCTCTCCTCTCATCCATCCCCTCCTTTTCCTGCCCTGACCAATCTATCTGCCACTATAACTCCACCCTTACATCGGTCATTGACAATCTGGCCCCTCCAACCATAGCTCTGAAACCACACTCATCCTCAGCCCTGGCATACTCTTCTGACACGGTACCTACGCAGATGTTCCCGTACTGCTGAACGACACTGGAGGAAATCTCGGAGTTCAGCTGACTTTCTTCACCACAAGTTCATCCTGAACTCCTACTACTCTGCCCTTAATCTCTATAAGCAACAATACTTCTCTAATCTCATCTCTACTCTTTCCTCTAACCCAAAACATCTGTACTCCACGTTCAATACTCTTCTCTGCCCACCCCCACCTCCTAATACAACCTCTCTCTCAGCTTAAGATTTTGCCAGCCACTTCAAAAACAAAATTGACTCCATCAGAAGTGAAATCAGCTCTCAACATACTACCAATCTCCCACCCCCTCAAAAGCTCACAATCATCCAAAACCCAAATATCAAAAAATGCAGCTCTTTTGCCCCTGTTAATGAGGATGAAGTTTCTGCCCTTATACTGTCCTCCCACCTCACTACCTGTCCTCTCGACCCCATCCCCTCACAGCTACTCCCCTCCCTCTCTTCTACCCTCACCCCCATACTCACACACATTTTCAACCTCTCCCTCAGCACTAGTATATTTCCCTCATCTCTAAAACATGCACTGGTTACACCTATCCTCAAAAAACCTTCCCTCGATCCAACCTCCCCATCCAACTACCGCCCTATTTCCCTACTCCCTCTTGCCTCAAAGCTCCTAGAAAAGCTAGTATACGCATGTCTATCCCATTTCCTTACACTAAACTCTCTTCTTGACCCACTGCAATTTGGATTTCATCCCCATCACTCTACAGAGACAGCAATTGCCAAGGTTACCAACGACCTACTTACAGCAAAATCCAAAGGCCACTTCTCTCTGCTTATCCTCCTTGACCTGTCTGCAGCCTTTGACACTGTTGACCACCCTCTTCTGCTCCAAACCCTCCAATCCTTTGGCATCTGCGACACAGCTCTTTCGTGGTTCTCTTCCTATCTAACTAACCGTACATTTAGTGTAGCCTTCTCCGGAGCATACTCTGCCCTGTGGTGGGTATGTGGCAGTATAGGGGTTAATAGGATAGTACTTGAGGTGGGTATGTGGCGGTATAGGGGTTAATAGGATAGTACTTTTGGTGGATATGTGGCGGTATACGAGTTTATAGAATAGTTCTTGCGGTGGGTATGTTGCGGTAAAGAAGTTAATAGAATAGTACTTTCAGTGGTTATGTGGCGGTTTAGAAATTTTTTAGTGTAGTGTTAGTTTGCGATCGTGGGGTACTTCGGTTTAGGGGCATTAGGATTAGTGGTTAGGCACACAGCAGTTATACTCCAGGGATCCTTTGCTAAACATCAGCAATATGAGTGGTGATGCTGGGTGATATCTATAGCTAGCATCACTGACCAATGGCATATATAGTAAACGTCTTTTGGGGATGCTGCTATGTCAGGAGTTTGGAATATTTTGACAGGCTCACTCGACATAACAGATAACAGTGGATTCTTTGGAATATTTTGACGCCTCGTAGAACTTTCGATCATCGGGGCCTGTGTATGTTTGTATATGTGTGTGTGTGTTTATATGCTTTTATGTCTGTTTACATGTGTGTGTATGTATGTGTTTGCAAGTCTGTACTGTATGTATATGACTATGGTCCTGATATTTAAAGGTTCTCCAGCTTGGAAAGAAATTGCAGTTCACAGGGGCTGAACTCACTGAATATTCAAATAAAAAAGGGCAGAACTCTCCAGCACTGCGAGATCTCTCTCATTTCAATATATGGAGGAGGGACAAGTCCAGTGCAATATAACACTGCATGATATGAGAGTTTTGTTACACTTACACTTTGTGCTTTGTATATGACTACTTTACACTTTTGATTGAGTCCTTTCAGTATTATTGCATTTGAGCTTTACACTTTATCATTTATATTAAAATAAATTAAGATTTAGCTGTAGCATTGATTTTACTAATTCTCACCTTACTTTTGTACTCATGAACTTTACCTATTCCTAAACACTCTCTCTCCCCCCTGCACTTCAGCCCAAAAACAGTCTTACTACTGCAAATCTGCTTCTCATCTCATGTCACTCTCCCTCTTGCTCATACTAGCTGCTGGCGACATCTCCCCTAATCCTGGTTCCTGACAACCTCCTAGCCTTTCACATCCCTGTGTGCCTTTCAATAGACTTTATAAACAAAACTATGGTAACCTTAACCACATTCCTCTTACATCTAAAACCACCTCCCCCTTCACTTGTGCACTCTAGAACTCTCGCTCTGTTTGCAACAAGCTCACTTCTATCCATGATCTCTTTATCTCGCACTCTCTTAACCTTCTGGCTCTTACAGAAACCTGGCTCTCTGTTTCAGACACAGCATCCACTGCTGCACTGTCACATGGGGGTAACGATTTCAGCCATACTCCTAGGTCTGGCAATAGACAAGGAGGTGGTGTTGGTATTTTACTTTCCTCTTGTTGCACCTTTCAACACATACAGCCCTTCTCATCACTCACATTTTCTTCATTTGAAGCACACATGATTTGGTTATTCTCTCCCCTCTCTATACGTGTTGCAGTCATATACCGCCCCCCTGGCTCCCCAACTCAATTCTTAGATCACTTTGCTGCCTGGCTTCCTTATTTCCTTTCCTCAGACACCCCTGCCCTCATTCTTGGCGACTTTATCATTCCTCTTGACAATCCCACTGTCTCCCCTGCAAAACAACTTCTTCAACTCACTTCCTCTTCCGGCCTGTCACAATGGACTGACTCTCCCACTCACAAAGATGGTCATTCCCTTGACCTGATTTTCACCTATCGATGCACTATCTCAAATTTAACAAGCTCCCCTTTTCCTCTCTCTGACCACCATCTCCTAACTTGCAACATCCCTTCCCTACCTACAACTCCCCCTCCCTCTACCCCTCACACCAAACTTCACAGAAGCACTAAGTCACTAGATCTGCAACAGCTCGCTAGCTCTCTCAAACCTCTCCTCTCATCCATCCCCTCCTTTTCCTGCCCTGACCAATCTATCTGCCACTATAACTCCACCCTTACATCGGTCATTGACAATCTGGCCCCTCCAACCATAGCTCTGAAACCACACTCATCCTCAGCCCTGGCATACTCTTCTGACACGGTACCTACGCAGATGTTCCCGTACTGCTGAACGACACTGGAGGAAATCTCGGAGTTCAGCTGACTTTCTTCACCACAAGTTCATCCTGAACTCCTACTACTCTGCCCTTAATCTCTATAAGCAACAATACTTCTCTAATCTCATCTCTACTCTTTCCTCTAACCCAAAACATCTGTACTCCACGTTCAATACTCTTCTCTGCCCACCCCCACCTCCTAATACAACCTCTCTCTCAGCTTAAGATTTTGCCAGCCACTTCAAAAACAAAATTGACTCCATCAGAAGTGAAATCAGCTCTCAACATACTACCAATCTCCCACCCCCTCAAAAGCTCACAATCATCCAAAACCCAAATATCAAAAAATGCAGCTCTTTTGCTCCTGTTAATGAGGATGAAGTTTCTGCCCTTATACTGTCCTCCCACCTCACTACCTGTCCTCTCGACCCCATCCCCTCACAGCTACTCCCCTCCCTCTCTTCTACCCTCACCCCCATACTCACACACATTTTCAACCTCTCCCTCAGCACTAGTATATTTCCCTCATCTCTAAAACATGCACTGGTTACACCTATCCTCAAAAAACCTTCCCTCGATCCAACCTCCCCATCCAACTACCGCCCTATTTCCCTACTCCCTCTTGCCTCAAAGCTCCTAGAAAAGCTAGTATACGCATGTCTATCCCATTTCCTTACACTAAACTCTCTTCTTGACCCACTGCAATTTGGATTTCGTCCCCATCACTCTACAGAGACAGCAATTGTCAAGGTTACCAATGACCTACTTACAGCAAAATCCAAAGGCCACTTCTCTCTGCTTATCCTCCTTGACCTGTCTGCAGCCTTTGACACTGTTGACCACCCTCTTCTGCTCCAAACCCTCCAATCCTTTGGCATCTGCGACACAGCTCTTTTGTGGTTCTCTTCCTATCTAACTAACCGTACATTTAGTGTAGCCTTCTCCGGAGCATACTCTGCCCTGTTACCACTTTCTGTTTGGGTACCTCAAGGCTCTGTCCTCGGTCCCCTTCTCTTTTCAATCTACATGTCATCATTAGGTTCCTTAATAAAGTCCCATGGGTTTCAATATCATTTGTATGCCAATGACACCCAAATCTACCAAATCAGACCTACCTCCTTCCTTACTAACCCGTGTCACTAACTGTCTTTCTCATATCTCATCTTGGATGTCCTCTCACTACCTTAAGCTAAATCTCTCCAAAACTGAACTCCTTATTTTTCCCCCTTCTTCCAATGTCTCCACCCCCAAAATTTCTATAACTGTTGATAATTCCATCTTTACTCCTACCCTGCATGCCCGATGTCTTGGGGTCACACGACTCAGATCTTTCCTTCACTCCTCACATTCAGTCCTTGGCTAAAGCCTGCCGCTTCCACCTTAAAAACATCGCTATAATTAGACATTTCCTTACACAAGATACAACTAAGATTTTAATCCACTCTCTCATCCTTTCCTGCCTTGACTACTGCAACTCCGTCCTCTCTGGTCTACCTAGCTGCCGCATAGCTCCTTTACAATCCATTATGAATGCCTCTGCCAGGCTCATCTTCCTTACTCGTCCCTCTTCATCTGCTGCACCTCTCTGCCATTCCCTTCACTGGCTTCCTCTTGCCTCTAGGATTAAACACAAAATCCTCACTCTGACATACAAAGCTCTCAACTGCACTGCTCCCCCCTACATTTTAGAACTTGTCTCCAGATACTCTCCCTCCCGTCTCCTTCGATCAGCTCAGGATCTCCTCCTCTCCTCCTCTCTTGTTACTTCCTCACATTTCCGTCTACAGGACTTCTCCAGACTGGCCCCCATCTTGTGGAACTCCCTGCCTCGTTCCATAAGAATCTCCCCTAGTATTAACAGCTTCAAGCGCTCCCTACAAACTCTACTATTCAGGGATGCTTACAACCAACACTAACCTTTCCTAACTCCATTGCTTTCCCCTTGAACCCCTTAGAATGTAAGCCTATGAGCCCAGCTGCTTGCAGATCGCCTTCATAAGAGCCGACTACAACAGTGAAACTCTTGGCAGGGCCCTCTACCCACTTGATCCCTGCAAAAGCTATCCTGTATATTGACTATGTTTACAGCGCTGCAGAATCTGTTGGTGCTCTACAAATACCTGATAATAATAATATTTTGAAATTTTTAACAACTTAGGATCATACTTTGTATATTTCCGTTTAAATATACAAATTACATTGCAGCAAGAATTTGCCGCATTGCAAACTAAAACTGATACTTTCAGAAAGTGGGAGGGACAGGGCAGTTTCCTGGGCTGAACAGTGGAGTTCCAAGGATATGTCTGAAGCTCTCTCACAAGTCTTGTGAACTTTTCTAAGCATTTTAAACAAGCTGGTCTCACTGATTTGTCTAGCCAGCTGTATGCAGGTGAAGTTTTCTCGAAAATTCACAATAAACTTATTTTAACTAACAGAAAAGGATTATTTGCTTAAATTTATTTTAAAAAAGCCAGTAAAATTGTACTGAAATCATTTCAGTTTAATTTGTAATTGATGCAAACAGAGTTTTTATATTAACCTCAATTTTGTATCCTAGAGAGCTTCATTACTTTCTATGACCTAGATTTGGAGTTTGGCGGTAGCCGTGAAAACCAGCGTTAGAGGCTCCTAACGCTGGTTTTAGGCTACCGCCGGTATTTAGAGTCACTCAAAATAGGGTCTAACGCTCACTTTTCAGCCGCGACTTTTCCATACCGCAGATCCCCTTACGTCAATTGCGTATCCTATCTTTTCAATGGGATCTTCCTAACTCCGGTATTTAGAGTCGTTTCTGAAGTGAGCGTTAGACATCTAACGACAAAACTCCAGCCGCAGGAAAAAAGTCAGTAGTTAAGAGCTTTCTGGGCTAACGCCGGTTTATAAAGCTCTTAACTACTGTACTCTAAAGTACACTAACACCCATAAACTACCTATGTACCCCTAAACCGAGGTCCCCCCACATCGCCGCCACTCGATTAAATTTTTTTAACCCCTAATCTGCCGACCGCCACCTACGTTATTGTTAGGTATATATTTATTTAGGAATTAAAGTCCTTGAAATTGCTATTGCTGCAATAACCTGAATCACAGCTGCAGACTTATGGAGAAGCAGTGAGAAAAGTAAGAGCTGCTGATTTTAGTGAATCAGAATGTTGTTTTAATATTAACTGGTTACAGGAGAGAGTCCTGTGTAGAACTTGTATCAAGAAGAGGTATCAGAGATGAGATGGTCTCGATGATGATAGAATGAAGATTTGTACAAAATAAGGCAATACTTAATTGCAAGGGAAACTGACTTGCTCTGTTTGTGCAGCGTTACACTTGAAGCTGCAGTGACGTCACAGGTGGGCGAGACCGATTCACGCTGCAGAGAGGAGCAAGCTTGTCAATCAGAGTGACGCAACAAGCAGCGGTGTGAGTTAGTTATCTGTGAACCGGTGATAACAATCTTCCAACCGGTCTTACCGGATCCAAAGTAACAACTTGATTACAGGTTAGTTTAGTTCCAATGGCACTAGATCTTGATACTGGCAATACAGGAGGTTTAACTCTTAGGAGTAAATGAACAGTCCTTTCCGGTTAGTTTGCTGTTTGCAGTAACGGAATTAATCTGTAGTGTTGAAAGGTGCTGTAATCCGGTGAGGCACTGAGTAAGTGGAACGTTCAGGATGGAAGTACTCAGCTCCGGTAAGTAGTAATTGTAGTTGCGGTTTAAAACAACTGTAGCAATCCAGGAAAGTTCTTTAGCACAAAAGTCTCTTGCTGATAAAGAAACAAGTTATAGTTTGAACTTTTAGGAAATTGAAGGTAATTATAAATCCCTTGTAGATATGAAGAGAGAGCTTCTTTAGCGTGTGAGCTGTAGCAAATGCCACAACTAACTGCATTAATTAGCAGCTGCTGCTGGGAGAGACAGGCTTTTAACAGACAGATTTAAAGGGACATACAGCAGAGAACAGATACCTGACAGTTATCCTTATGTACCCCTAATCTGCTGCCCCTAACACCGCCGACCCCTGTATTATATTTATTAACCCCTAATCTGCCCCCCACAACGTCGCCGCCAGCTACCTACACTTATTAACCCCTAATCTGCCGAGCGGACCTGAGCGCTACTATAATAAAGTTATTAACCCCTAATCCGCCTCACTAACCCTATAATAAATAGTATTAACCCCTAATCTGCCCTCCCTAACATCGCCGACACCTAACTTCAATTATTAACCCCTAATCTGCCGACCGGAGCTCACCGCTATTCTAATAAATGGATTAACCCCTAAAGCTAAGTCTAACCCTAATACTAACACCCCCCTAACTTAAATATAATTTAAATCTAACGAAATAAATTAACTCTTATTAAATAAATTATTCCTATTTAAAGCTAAATACTTACCTGTAAAATAAATCCTAATATAGCTACAATATAAATTATATTTATATTATAGCTATTTTAGGATTTATATTTATTTTACAGGTAACTTTGTATTTATTTTAACCAGGTACAATAGCTATTAAATAGTTAAGAACTATTTAATAGCTAAAATAGTTAAAATAATTACAAATTTACCTGTAAAAGAAATCCTAACCTAAGTTACAATTAAAACTAACACTATACTATCAATAAATTATTTAAATAAACTACCTACAATTACCTACAATTAACCTAACACTACACTATCAATAAATTAATTAAATACAATTCCTACAAATAAATACAATTAAATAAACTTGCTAAAGTACAAAAAATAAAAAAGAACTAAGTTACAAAAAATAAAAAAAATATCTACAAACATAAGAAAAATATTACAACAATTTTAAACTAATTACACCTACTCTAAGCCCCCTAATAAAACAACAAAGCCCCCCAAAATAAAAAATGCCCTACCCTATTCTAAATTACTAAAGTTAAAAGCTCTTTTACCTTACCAGCCCTGAACAGGGCCCTTTGCGGGGCATGCCCCAAGAAGTTCAGCTCTTTTGCCTGTAAAAAAAAAACATACAATACCCCCCCCCCAACATTACAACCCACCACCCACATACCCCTAATCTAACCCAAACCCCCCTTAAATAAACCTAACACTAAGCCCCTGAAGATCATCCTACCTTGTCTTCACCTCACCAGGTATCACCGATCCGTCCTGGCTCCAAAATCTTCATCCAACCCAAGCGGGGGTTGGCGATCCATCATCCGGTGCCTGAAGAGGTCCAGAAGAGGCTCCAAAGTCTTCATCCTATCCGGAAAGAAGAGGCGATCCGGACCGGCAACCATCTTGATCCAAGCGGCATCTTCTATCTTCATCCGATGACGACCGGCTCCATCCTGAAGACCTCCACCGCGGACCCATCTTCTTCCGGCAACGTCCAACTGCAGAATGACGGTTCCTTTAAGGGACGTCATCCAAGATGGCGTCCCTCGAATTCCGATTGGCTGATAGGATTCTATCAGCCAATCGGAATTAAGGTAGGAATATTCTGATTGGCTGATGGAATCAGCCAATCAGAATCAAGTTCAATCCGATTGGCTGATCCAATCAGCCAATCAGATTGAGCTTGCATTCTATTGGCTGATCGGAACAGCCAATAGAATGCAAGCTCAATCTGATTGGCTGATTGGATCAGCCAATCGGATTGAACTTGATTCTGATTGGCTGATTCCATCAGCCAATCAGAATATTCCTACCTTAATTCCGATTGGCTGATAGAATCCTATCAGCCAATCGGAATTCGAGGGACGCCATCTTGGATGACGTCCCTTAAAGGAACCGTCATTCAGCTAGTAGGCGTCGGGAGAAGAGGATGTTCCGCGTCGGAGGTCTGCAAGATGGATCCGGAAGAAAGAAGATTGAAGATGCCGTTGATAGAAGACGTCATCCGGATCATGGACCTCTTCAGCTCCCACTTGGATGAAGACTTCATCCGGATCATGGACCTCTTCAGCTCCCGCTTGGATGAAGACTTCAGCCGGATCATGGACCTCTTCAGCCCCCCGCTTGGGCTTGGATCAGGACATCAGAGGAGCTCTTCAGGACGGATCGGTGAACCTGGCAGGGTGAAGATAAGGTAGGAAGATCTTCAGGGGCTTAGTGTTAGGTTTATTTAAGGGGGGTTTGGGTTAGATTAGGGGTATGTGGGTGGTGGGTTGTAATGTTGGGGGGGGGTATTGTATGTTTTTTTTAAAAGGCAAAAGAGCTGAATTCTTTGGGGCATGCCCCGCAAAGGGCCCTGTTCAGGGCTGGTAAGGTAAAAGAGCTTTGAACTGTAGTAATTTAGAATAGGGTAGGGCATTTTTTTATTTTGGGGGGTCTTTGTTATTTTATTAGGGGGCTTAGAGTAGGTGTAATTAGTTTAAAATTGTTGTAATATTTTTCTTATGTTTGTAAATATTTTTTTATTTTTTGTAACTTAGTTATTTTTTATTTTTTGTACTTTAGCTAGTTTATTTAATTGTATTTATTTGTAGCAATTGTATTTAATTAATTTATTGATAGTGTAGTGTTAGGTTAATTGTAGGTAGTTTATTTAATTAATTTATTGATAGTCTAGTGTTAGGTTTATTTGTAACTTAGGTTAGGATTTCTTTTACAGGTAAATTTGTAATTATTTTAACTATTTTAGCTATTAAATAGTTATTAACTATTTAATAGCTATTGTACCTGGTTAAAATAAATACAAAGTTACCTGTAAAATAAATATAAATCTTAAAATAGCTATAATATAATTATAATTTATATTGTAGCTATATTAGGATTTATTTTACAGGTAAGTATTTAGCTTTAAATAGGAATAATTTATTTAATAAGAGTTAATTAATTTCGTTAGATTTAAATTATATTTAACTTAGGGGGGTGTTAGTATTAGGGTTAGACTTAGCTTTAGGGGTTAATACATTTATTAGAATAGCGGCGAGATTCGGTCGGCAGATTAGGGGTTAATTATTGAAGTTAGGTGTCGGCGATGTTAGGGAGGGCAGATTAGGGGTTAATACTATTTATGATAGGGTTAGTGAGGCGGATTAGGGGTTAATAACTTTATTATAGTAGCGCTCAGGTCCGGTCGGCAGATTAGGGGTTAATAAGTGTAGGCAGGTGGAGGCGACGTTGTGGGGGGCAGATTAGGGGTTAATAAATATAATATAGGGGTCGGCGATGTTAGGGCAGCAGATTAGGGGTACATAGGGATAATGTAAGTAGCGGCGGTTTACGGAGCAGCAGATTAGGGGTTAATAATAATATGCAGGGGTCAGCGATAGCGGGGGCGGCAGATTAGGGGTTAATAAGTGTAAGGTTAGGGGTGTTTAGACTCGGGGTACATGTTAGAGTGTTAAGTGCAGACGTCGGAAGGGTTACCGCATAGCAAACAATGGGGCTGCGTTAGGAGCTGAACGCGGCTTTTTTGCAGGTGTTAGGTTTTTTTTCAGCTCAAACAGCCCCATTGTTTCCTATGGGAGAATCGTGCACGAGCACGTTTTTGAGGCTGGCCGCGTCCTTAAGCAACTCTGGTATCGAGAGTTGAAGCTGCGTTAAAAATGCTCTACGCTCCTTTTTTTGAGCCTAACGCAGCCTTTATGTGGACTCTCGATACCAGAGTTATTTTTATGGTGCGGCCAGTAAAACGCGGGCGTTAGTTTTTCGGCTCGTTACCGACAAAACTCCAAATCTAGCCGTATGGAAATCATCTCTTATCTCTCTGGGATTTCCAGGTTCCTCCCCTTTTCTTAGAAAATTCAGTGAGTTCTGCTCTATAATCAGAATGTGTAAAATCACAATCCTAAATACACTGCTGCATACAAAATAAAATACAAAATAGAAATGTAATAAAATGTAATCTGAAGTATATAGTGATATAAAATACAAAGTGTAAATGCAGCAGTATTCTCATGTCATGCAGTGCAATGTTGTACTGGGCTTGTCTCTCCTTCACATATAGAATGCAGGAAATGACCTTTGGAGAAGTAAATCTGCCTTCAAATAAAATTCTTCTTTATTAATCAAAACTCAATAGAAATAACAATCGGCTAGATTACGAGTTTTGTGGTATGAGTGAAAAGCAGCGTTAAGGCTTTTTTTCACTACCGCTGGTATTACAAATCTTGCAGGTACAGCTGTACCGCACACTTTTTTGGCCGTACTGCAACGTAACTACCGCAGCTTTCAAAAAGTCCTTTTTCAATGGGACTTCCATAGTGCCGGTATTACGAGTCTGCCTGGGAGGCCAAAAAGGGAGCGCTAAAGCCTAAAACTACAAGATCCATAACGTAAACTGAAAGTCAGTAGTTATGAGTTTTACGCTACAACGCCGTAAAATAAAACTCATAACTAAAGTTCTAAAAAGTACACTAACACCCATAAACTACCTATTAACCCCTAAAACGAGGCCCTCCCGCATTGCAAACACTAAAATAAAATTATTAACCCCTAATCAGCTGCTCCGGAAATCGCCGCCACTATAATAAACATATTAACCCCTAAACCGCCGTACTCCCGCATCACAAACACGAGTTAAATATTATTAACCCCTAATCTGCTGTCCCTAACATCGCCGCAACCTACATTACAGTTATTAACCCCTAATCTGCCGCACCAATGTTGCCGCCACCTACCTACACTTATTAACCCCTAATCTGCCGTCCCCAATTTCGCCGCCACCTACCTACACTTATTAACCCCTAATCTGCCGCCCCCAACGTCGCCGCCACTATACTAAAGGTATTAACCCCTAAACCTAACCCTAACCCTAACACCCACTAACTTTAATGTAATTAAAATTGATCTAAATAAAACCTACTATTAATAACTAAATAATTCCTATTTAAAACTAAATACTTACCTGTAAAATAAACCCTAAGCTAGCTACAATATAACTATTAGTTACATTGTATCTAGTTTAGGTTTTATTTTTATTTCACAGGCAACTTTGTATTTATTTTAACTGGGTAGACTAGTTAGTTAGTTATTAACTATTTACTAACTACCTAGCTAAAATAAATACAAATTTACCTGTAAAATAAAACCTAACCTGTCTTACATTAACACCTAACATTACACTACAATTAAATAAATTACATTAATTAAATACAATTAACTAAATTACAAAAACAAACAAACACTAAATTACACAAAATAAAAAATAAATTATCAAATATTTAAACTAATTACACCTAATCTAATAGCCCTATCAAAATAAAAAAGCCCCCCCAAAATAAAAAAAACCCTAGTCTAAACTAAACTGCCAATGGCCCTTAAAAAGGCCTTTTGCAGGGCATTGCCCCAAAGAAATCAGCTCTTTTACCTGTAAAAAAAAAATACAAACAACCCCCCAACAGTAAAACCCACTACCCACACAACCAAACCCCCCAAGTAAAATCCTAACTAAAAAAAACCTAAGCTCCCCATTGCCCTTTGATGGGCATTGCCCTTAAAAGGGCATTTAGCTCTTTTTCCGCCCAAACTCTAAGCTAAAAATAAAACTCACCCAATAAACCCTTAAAAAAACCTAACACTAACCCCCGAAGATCCACTTACAGTTTTTGAAGACCGGACATCCGTCCTCAACGAAGCTAAGAGAAGTCTTCATCCAAGCGGCAAGAAGTCCTCAACGAAGCCGGGAGAAGTCTTCATCCAAACGGCAAGAAGTGGTCTTCCAGACGGCCCGGGCAGAAGTCTTCATCAAGACGGCATCTTCTATCTTCATCCATCCGGCGAGGAGCAGCTCCATCTTCAAGACATCTGGCGCGGAGCATCCTCTTCTTTCCACGGCTCTTCTCGAATGAATTTTCCTTTAAGTGACGTCATCCAAGATGGCGTCCCTTGAATTCCGATTGGCTGATAGAATTCTATCAGTCAATCGGAAATAAAGGTGAAAAAATCCTATTGGCTGATGTGTTTATTTGTGTGCGTATGTGAGCATATGTGTACGTGTATATATCTGTGTATGTATGTTTGTTTGTGTGTGTATATGCGTTTGTGTGTCTGAGAGATTAGGAACATTTATTAAAAACTAGAGAAATGTTCTGTATCTATAAGTTAGAAACACTAGCACCTAAAGGCCAATATAAGGGCTTTGATTAAGCTTTATTTGTTTAGGTTGATATTAGGATTTTGACAGATTTGAATGATTGTGCAATTTATTTATTTTTTAGAAATTGTGTATATACATGATTTTATGTTTTAATGTGTATTAAAAGCAAATTGTTTTTAATGATGTGTCCTGAATAATATAGAGGCAATATATTTTTGTATGTAATATCTTTATAGTCCACTTGGTGGTAGCATTGTATTATATAGAAGGAGTATTTATACAATATATAGAAATATTTCATGTGTAGTATTTAGATTGGCGACATATTGCATTACAGGATGTTTATTCTTACTACCAATAAGAGTATAAAGACACAAATCTGTATGTAAGTGTTTAGACATGACTAAGGACATATAGCAGGTCCAAAATGTCTGTGTTCTTGTGGACTGTCATAAGAATAATGTTCCCATTTTAACAAGTTAGGCCGGAACCAGATTCTTCTTTTTTGCATAAATTTTAGATGTGGCAGATCCTATGTTCTGTGCTTTAAAGGGATAGTCCAGTCGAAATTAAACTTTCATGATTCAGATAGCGCATGCCAAGTTAAGCAACTTTCTAATTTTCTCCTATTATCAAATGTTCTTCGTTCTCTTGGTATCTTTATTTGAAAAAGCAAGAATGTAAACTTAGCAGCTGGTCCATTTTTGGTTCAGCACCTGAGTAGCGCTTGCTGATTGGTGTCTAAATGTAGCCACCACTCAGCAAGTGATACCCAGATGCTGAATCAAAAATGGGCTGGCTCCTCAGCATACATTCTTTCTTTTTCAAATAAAGATACCAAGAGAACGAAGAAAAATTGATAATAGGAGAAAATTAGAAAGTTACTTAAAATTGCTGCTCTATCTAAATCATGATAGATTAATTTTGACTAGACTGTACCTTTAATATAATTTATATCTGCTATTTTCCACTTTTGATTTTGTAATTGTGCATCTTTGTTTGTCTGTGTGAGTGTAAATGTATATGTGTGCCTATGTATGTGTATGTATCAGTATGTGTGTGTATCTGTGTGAGTGTAAATGTATATGTGTGCATATGTATGTGTATGTATCAGTATGTGTGTGTATCTGTGTGAGTGTAAATGTATATGTGTGTATATGTATGTGTATGTATCAGTATGTGTGTATCTGTGTGAGAGTAAATGTATATGTGTGCATATGTATGTGTATGTATCAGTATGTGTGTGTATCTGTGTGAGTGTAAATGTATATGTGTGCATATGTATGTGTATGTATCAGTATGTGTGTGTATCTGTGTGAGTGTAAATGTATATGTGTGCATATGTATGTGTATGTATCAGTATGTGTGTGTATCTGTGTGAGTGTAAATGTATATGTGTGCATATGTATGTGTATGTATCAGTATGTGTGTGTGTCTGTGTGAGTGTAAATGTATATGTGTGCATATGTATGTGTATGTATCAGTATGTGTGTGTATCTGTGTGAGAGTAAATGTATATGTGTGCATATGTATGTGTATGTATCAGTATGTGTGTGTATCTGTGTGTGTGTAAATGTATATGTGTGCATATGTATGTGTATGTATCAGTATGTGTGTGTATCTGTGTGAGTGTAAATGTATATGTGTGCATATGTATGTGTATGTATCAGTATGTGTGTGTATCTGCGTGTGTGTCATGGGGTAGTTGTATGTATAAAGTGTATACAACAGCTTTATAGCTGCACTGCTCACCTATACAGTATGTGTCTGTGTGAGTGTAAATGTATATGTGTGCAATTTTAACCTGTTTAGAACAATATTAGATGTGAACAAGTTGATAAGAAATGTTATATTACGCAAGCATTTTTCAACAAGTGACTCCAGGGAAGAAAACAGTATATGTAGACAGGGCTCCAACAACGTAAGCATGTCCCTAGATTCCTTAACATTCATGGAACATTGTAACCTCCTCACTGTAAATTAGTCTGTCAAATGAGGGTGATACTAGCATCTTCTCCTTTCAGAGGGGAGTAGAGAGGGATTTAATGATTATATACAACACCTTGGGGGAGGGATCTACCAATTTAACTGTTGTAGGTATGTTTAGAGCCCAGTTTGTATCAGAAGCAAGAGGGCAATTAGAAGATAAGGCACAATATTATAATCAGAATGTCTCTCAGCGCACAACCTGCTTCCTTATGGCTCCTGGGTAATAGGGTATCTAGCTCACCCTAATCAAAGATACAAATACAACAATAGTCCAAAAGCGCCTAAAAGAAGGCAAAGGAAGATTCTAACAAATTCAGTGAAATAAAATAAAAATCTATTAACAATAGGCGGGAGATGGTTTAAAAATGATCAAACATTTATTAACAATTATTAACAAATCATAATTACTAACATGGATCCATGTGTACTATACAAACATATAGGAAATCAATTAAAAAACAGTGTAAATGTATACAATAATTTCTTAGGAAGTCTCTCCAAATGGAGAGATCAGCAAGTATAAAAATTGACAATTGAAGTTCTGAAACCTGGAGTTATGCAATATTGCTACTAGCAGATGTGTCCAATAATTGTGTCCAATAAATATGTTCTAGTAGTAAGAATTCCAGTAAGACAAATCCATAAAAAATCAGGTAGTGAAGCTAATAGAATCCAAACAGAAAATTCAAACAAAAAATTATGTGAATCCTGTGATAATGGTGGAAAAAATATAAAAATAGAAACAAAAAATAGTGTTGAAAAAATAGTGTTCACTCATAAGGAAACACTTAAAAGGAAGATCACTCACTAACACTTAATATTTACTCGGATTACAGCTTTATAATTTTTAATTTTTATTTTTATTTTTTGACACCAGATTTTTAACACATCGTTTTTTTCCACATTTTTTCACTTTTTAATCATATCTTTATATTTTTGTATATTCATATTTTTTATATTTTTATATTTTTTACATTTTTACTCTTATTTTTACAACACTATTTTTTCAACACTATTTTTTGTTTCTATTTTTATATTTTTTCCACCATTATCACAGGATTCACATAATTTTTTGTTTGAATTTTCTGTTTGGATTCTATTAGCTTCACTACCTGATTTTTTATGGATTTGTCTTACTGGAATTCTTACTACTAGAACATATTTATTGGACACAATTATTGGACACATCTGCTAGTAGCAATATTGCATAACTCCAGGTTTCAGAACTTCAATTGTCAATTTTTATACTTGCTGATCTCTCCATTTGGAGAGACTTCCTAAGAAATTATTGTATACATTTACACTGTTTTTTAATTGATTTCCTGTATGTTTGTATAGTACACATGGATCCATATTAGTAATTATGATTTGTTAATAATTGTTAATAAATGTTTGATAATTTTTAAACCATCTCCCGCCTATTGTTAATAGATTTTTATTTTATTTCACTGAATTTGTTAGAATCTTCCTTTGCCTTCTTTTAGGCGCTTTTGGACTATTGTTGTATAAGGCACAATATTCAATACTAGGGAGAGATTCTACAATTTGTTTTTTAAAAAAAAATTGCTAAGACAGATAGTGGATCATGGGAGATAATGTGGCTACTTTGATGGAGTTACCCTACCGGTGACTCTCTGCTTGAACATCTTTCCTAGTGGCTGGAGGAGATTTTACAGCCAATGGTAAAAAGGTTACCAAGTTTTATTCTGGACACAACACATGTATTAGAACTAATGGAAACTTTTACTTGGGAGGAGGATTGCGGTTGGCTCACTGTGGATTTGAGATTTCTATGCTCATCCATCCAACATGAGAAAGGTTTGGAAGCTATAGATTACTTTTTGAAATATGAAGCAGAAACAGAGAATTAACTCACCTTTTTGTATTAAGGGTAACAAGTTTCCTTTTGACACACAATTACTTTTGAGGGGGGTTCTACCTCCAGAGGTGTGGGACAGCATTGGGGGCAACATTTGCTCCCTCATAAGCCAACCTAATTATGGGTTGGTGGGAGCTCTCTCATATATTTGGAGGTGAGAACCCCTTCAGAGAGTATATATCCTTCTACAGAAGTTACATAGTTGACTTGCTCCTGGTATGGAGAGGTGACAAAAAACTAGCAGTTGATTTTGTGGAATGATTAAACTCAAATGAAGTGGGTATAGCAGTTTACTTTTGAATTTAACAATAGGAAGATCACTTTCTTGGATCTAATCATGGAAGGCATGTCCAATGGGGAGATTGTTAAAGAGGTTTATAGAAAACCGATTACAGGAAATACCCTGCTTCATGCCAGGAGCTGCCATTCCAAAAGGGTATTTCATTTAGTAGCTAAAGGACAATATATGAGATTGAAGAGAAAGTGTACACAACAAGAAAGTTACAATGTACAAGCAGACCTCTTAGACAATAGACTTCTTAAGAGGGGTTACAGGAGAAAAATATTAAAGGGAGTGAGATCTGAAGTGGACAGGATGGATCGACATGATCTCCGGAAGAAAAAGACACGTCCTTGTTTTAAGGATAGGGATGGACTGCTCACAGATTACATCAAGCAATATAGTGAAATTTGTGATATAATACGCAAATATTTTAAAATGCTAGAGGCAGATGACATCCTAGCGGATATCATTCTAGAGAATTGTAAATATTAATTTTGGAAAAGTAGGACAATTGGTAACATTGTGGCACATACACAATTAATGTAAGATATAAACCAAGGAAGCTCCTGCTTGAGGCCTAGGGAACATATAAATGTATTAACCCTACTTGTAGGGGGTGTGAACATCTTATAGCGGTAAGCTTCTTCAAGAGTATGATCACAAACAGGGTGTATCAACACAGGTCATATCTGAACTGTAGATCCACCTATGCTATTTATTTAGTTATGTGTCAACTACTTCAATATGTAGGTTTAATAATATATGTACGCTCCCGTATATGGGAACATTTATTAAATATCAGTGGAGGGATTTGTCCACACCTCTGGTGCAACATTTCATCAGATGCATAACAAAAATATTTAAACCTTTGGGTAGACAATTATTGAACAAGTCACGGTCAGACTAGCAAAAAGGTAAATCTTTAGAATATTTCAGCTATAGACCAGACTCCCTAAAGGTCTAAATTCAGAGTATGACCTCATACACTTTTGGTTTTAAAAGAGTACAATTGCTCAGGGTTTTCTATTTCAATTCTAATATCTAAAAAAGTAATTTTTGTGCCCTTCAATATAAATATATATATAGGGGCAAATATAGAAAACAAGAACAAGGTTGCATCAGAAAATAGCCAGATAAATTAAAGTAGTACAAATTACCTACATCTGAACCTTTATTGGTTTTATTAGAATAAATTTACATAAAATATACACACACAAAGAAGAAAGATGAATACATTGGAATCCAATTACATTGATGCTCATCGGTTAGTTTATGAGGGTGTGTACAAACAAATGTTAAAAGTTTTTTGAATGCATATGACACTTAGGTTATCACATAGTACATTTGTATCTAATTTTGTTTATAGTCAACAGTGATACTATTTAATTCTCAATTAGGAACTGCAGCTATTTAGGGAAAAGGGGGAAGAGTATGTAAATATGAGGAAGTTGATTCCACCATAAGTCAGTAAGCATCAAGATTTGATGTCACTACGATTTAGCCAATAGGGTGCTAGGATTGTATTTTATGATTATGGCGTGTAGCCGAAAACGCGTACGCTGGGTCTCCACTAGCCAGGTGGCTGACACGATATGGCTGCATACCACACTTGTATTGCCTTTTTAAAGATGGATAAAAAATAAAGCTTAAGTTTTAGAGTGCTCCTGTCTTTGGAATTGTATTGTTTCATGGTAGACCCTTAAACATCTGACCAGTTTTGTGCTACAAACCCACTTTCTCAAGGATGTATTTTACCTAAGAAATGGCAGACTTTTTAATCTCAGTTTCGTATAACCGTAAATGATGTAAGAATATCTTTATTTTGCTAGGCTACTTAGCAACTAATGATGCTTCAGGAAGGCAATTTTATTTTTACTTGAAATAACCAGAACGTCTGTTTAACTTCTTTCAATCTCTTTTCTGCCTATTTACAATTGACTTGAAGACAGCTCTAATTTTATAATTTCACCATACGTGATTATGTGATTTGTATTCTATGTGGAATAAAAAGGAGAAAGGAGGTGCCTCATAGTGTGACCAAGTCCGGTGTATCAGAAACAATAAAGCAAAGACAAAGGACAACTCACAAAATAGTAGGGGAGTACTTGTAGTGTGCATGGCGTGAACTGAAGACAACGGTCCCTCAAGTAGGGCAGCCTTAGGCAATCTCAGCAGCCTGTTCTAAGTTAACCCTCTGTATCAGCAGCACCGTCGCACATCTGGAGAAAGCTCCAAGAAGACCAGACGTCACGAACAGTATGGGGGATATTTATCAAAGCCTCAACTTTGTTACATTCGCTGGCACCGATATCATCGCCTAACATTGCGGCCGCGTATCTCAATACGCTCTCCTTATTTATAAAAAAAGCCAGCAAAAAGACGTGCACCAAGTACGGGGCAATGAGCATCAGACTGTTGTTAACTAACAGTCATCGATCTCGCGTGTATTCGGCTTTTTACCAACTTTATTTATACCCTGTCACTAAATGCCGCGACTATACTAAAATGTTTAACCCCTATCCCGCCGCTCCCCGTCACTGCTGCAACATAAATAAAGTTATTAACCTCTATCCTGCTGCTCCCCGACCCCACCGAAACCTAAATAAATGTGTTAACCCCTATCCCGCCACTCCCCGACCCTGCCGTAACCTAAATAAATATATTAACCCTTATCCCGCCACTCCCCGACCCTGCCGCAACCTAAATAAATATATTAACCCATATCCCGCCACTCCCCGACCCTGCCGCAACCTAAATAAACGTATTAACCCCTAAACCTCTGGCCTCCCACATCACTACCACTAACTAAACCTATTAACCTCTAAACCATCAGCCCCCCACATCGCCAAAAAATAAATTAAGCTATTAACCCCTAAACCTAACAACCCGCTAACTTTAAATTAAAATTACAACATTCCTATCTTCAAATAAATTTAAACTTACCTGTAGAATTAAAATAAACTATATTAAACTATTAATTAACCTACCTTAACTATTATACTACACTTAAATTAAACTACCAATTAAATTAACTAAATTACATATTAAAAAACCCTAACCCTACTATTAAACCTTATTACAAATTACTAAATTACAGAAAAAAAAACTCGCTAAGTTACAAAGAAAAACAAACACTAAAGTATGGAAAAAAAATACACATTATCAAAAATAAAAAAGAATTACACCTGATCTAATGGCCCTATCAAAATAAAAAGCCTCCCAAAATAAAAAAAACCCTAGCCTACAATAAACTACCAATGGCCCTTAAAATGGCCTTTTGTGGGACATTGCCCCAAAGAAATCAGCTCTTTTACCTGTAAAAAAAATACAAACACCCCCAACAGTAAAACCCACCACCCAACCAACCAACCCCCCCCAAATAAAAAAAAACTATTTAAAATAACCTAAGCTTCCCATTGTCCTGAAAAGGGCATTTGTATGGGTATTGCCCTTAAAAGGGCACTTAGCTCTTTTACATGCCCAGACCCTATTCTAAAAATAAAACCCACCCAATCAGCCAATAGGATTGAGCTCTCATCCTATTGGATGATTGGAACAGCCAATAGAAGGAGAGCTGCTCAAATCCTATTGGCTGATTGGAACAGCCAATAGGATTTTAGCAGCTCTAATTCTATTGGCTGATTGAAATCTTTCAGCCAATAGGAATGCAAGGGACGCCATCTTGGATGACGCCACCTACATTGAAGTTCCAGTTTACGGCGGCGACCGTATGAAGAGGATGCTCCGCGCCAGATGTCTTCAGGATGGACCCGCTCTGCGCCGGATGGATGAAGACTTCTTGCCGACTCAATGAGGACTTCTCCGGCTGGATGAAGATGGTAGAGGCCACCCGGATGAAGACTTCTTGCTGCCTGAATGATGACTTCGCCGGCTGGATGGATCCTTCAAGCGGAACTTCAATAACTGTAAGTGGATCGTCGGGGGTTAGTGTTAGGTTTATTTAAGGGTTTTTTGGATGGCTTTAATTTTTAGATTAGGGTCTGGGCATGTAAAATAGCTAAATGCCCTTTTAAGGGCAATGCCCATACAAATACCCTTTTCAGGGCAATGGGGAGCTTAGGTTATTTTAGATAGGTTTTTTATTTGGGGGGTTGGTTGGTTGGGTGGTGGGTTTTACTGTTGGGGTGTTTGTATTTTTTTTTACAGGTAAAAGAGCTGATTTCTTTGGGGCAATGCCTACAAAAGGCCGTTTTAAGGGCCATTGGTAGTTTATTGTAGGCTAGGGTTTATTTTTATTTTGGGGGGCTTTTTTATTTTGATAGGGCTATTAGATTAGGTGTAATTCTTTTTTATTTTTGATAATGTGGTTTTTTTTTCTCGTAATTTAGTGTTACTTATTTTTTGTAATTTAGCGTTTATTTTTTTTGTAATTTAGTAATTTGTAATAAGGTTTAATAGTATTTTTAAATAATTTTAGTAGGGTTAGGTTTTTTTTAATATGTAATTTAGTTTATTTAATTTCTAGTTTAATTTAATTGTAGTATAATAGTTAGGGTAGGTTAATTAATAGTTTAAAATTAGTTTCTTTTAATTCTACAGGTAAGTTTAAATTTATATCAAGATAGGGATGTTGTAATTTTAATTTAAAGTTAGCGGGTTGTTTAGGAGTTAATAGCTTAATTCAGTTTATGGTGATGTGGGGGTCTGATGGTTTAGGGGTTAATAGGTTTAGTTAGTGGTAGTGATGTGGGAGGCCAGGGGTTTAGGGGTTAATACGTTTATTTAGTGGCAGCTGTGTCGGGGACTGGCGGAATAGGGGTTAATACATTTTATTTAGGTGGTGGCGATGTCGGGGGTGGAAGATTAGGGGTGTTTAAACTCAGGGTTTATGTTAGGGTGTTAGGTGTAAACGTAACTTGTTTTCAACCATAGAAATCAATTGGATATCTGGCAGCACCGAACATAAGTTTTCGCTGCTTTCAGACTCCCATTGATTTCTATGGCATCCGCGGCCTCCAGGGTGGCGGATTAAAAACCAGGTACGCTGGGCCGGAATAGCCCCGAGCGTACCTGTTAGAAATTTGATAACTTTGAAAAAGTGTCATCTGTAATGACGTAAGCATCGATCTGCGTCAGATTGAGACCGGCAGATCGTATGTTACGTCACAAATTTCAACATTTGCCGGTCTGTAGGCTTTGATAGCTAGGTCGGATCAAGCTTGCAACAATTACGCTGCAGAATTCCGGCGTTTTGCAGTTGAGGCTTTGCTAAATATCCCCCTATGACTTCATCTGTCTCTAGTGGTAGTGATGTGGGAGGCCAGGGGTTTAGGGGTTAATACGTTTATTTAGTGGCAGCTGTGTCGGGGACTGGCGGAATAGGGGTTAATACATTTTATTTAGGTGGTGGCGATGTCGGGGGTGGAAGATTAGGGGTGTTTAAACTCAGGGTTTATGTTAGGGTGTTAGGTGTAAACGTAACTTGTTTTCAACCATAGAAATCAATTGGATATCTGGCAGCACCGAACATAAGTTTTCGCTGCTTTCAGACTCCCATTGATTTCTATGGCATCCGCGGCCTCCAGGGTGGCGGATTAAAAACCAGGTACGCTGGGCCGGAATAGCCCCGAGCGTACCTGTTAGAAATTTGATAACTTTGAAAAAGTGTCATCTGTAATGACGTAAGCATCGATCTGCGTCAGATTGAGACCGGCAGATCGTATGTTACGTCACAAATTTCAACATTTGCCGGTCTGTAGGCTTTGATAGCTAGGTCGGATCAAGCTTGCAACAATTACGCTGCAGAATTCCGGCGTTTTGCAGTTGAGGCTTTGCTAAATATCCCCCTATGACTTCATCTGTCTCTAGTCTGGATCCACAGTACTTGCCTGGTTGCAAATAAAAAAATAACAGCCTGTGGGCACATTACAAGTCCTTTATATAATGTAGTAGGATCGCTGATCAAACACTGTTTTCGGTGATCCCCTGCACTACAGGGCAGAGATTGCTGGTGGCCTATTGGGCAGCACTCCCCAGGCTCCATCGGCGTGCTGGTAAAATCACAAAATATGCACGTGGTAATGTCACAAAGGAGGCAGAACCTAGAAGCTTTGCATAGCTGCAAGTGAGCTGGAGGTGGGAGGTTCTTTAAACCCCTCAATCTCAGCTCCCATAGCAACTACAAACCTCCAAGACCCCTCATTTTAAAGAGCGTAGTACTATAACATAGATGTTTTAAAAATAAAGTATAAAAAAAACACCAGTATTTTTTCGGAAATGGGTCATTATATGTGCAAAAAAAACCCATGAATTTTGTCTGTATAGTCAGGTGGTCACTGGAGTAACCGTGAACACTTTGCAAAAAAAAAAAAAGTGCACATATATTTCTGGACTGTTCAATGGAGCCTCTCTAATCTATATTATAACCCCCCAAAAGCCTGTATGGGTCCCTATTTCAAATGTGGCTACCCTTGATGACAATTTAGTAAGGTGATCACAGTAACATCAGTGGTCACTTGGCCATTTTCAATATTATTTACTAAAATCTAAGCCACAATAATACATTTTATTTTACCATTTCTCACATACCATGAATTATAAATATAATAATGGGTGCCAGGCCAGTTGGTCTGGGATGGTCTCAAAAAAATTCTAAGACTGGTTTGATTTCCCAGTATTGAGATTTTCAAGGCTTTTTAGCGCCACTTAATTTTTCTTTACACAAAGGGATAAATAAAAACACACACAGGGATACACACACAAAGGGACACACACACACACAGGGAGGCAAACAAAGGGACACACACACACACAGGGAGGCAAACAAAGGGACACACACACACACACAGGGAGGCAAACAAAGGGACACACACACAGGGACACACATAGGAACACACACAAGAGATACACACACAGGGACACACACAAAGGGACACAAACAAGGGAACACACAGATAGGGACACACACAGAAACACACACAGTGGGCACACAAGGACACACACACACACACAAAGGAACAAACACACACAGGGATGCATACAAGGGGACACATGAAAACTGGGACATACAATCAGGGACACACAAACAAGCATGAAGGGACATGCTGCCTTATTTCATACTTTTGTGACTTTTACTTCTTCAGGTGCAGCGCACTGTGTAACCCCTCCTGCTCAGTTACAATTGAAGCCAGGAACCAGCAGCAACCCATACCCCTCCTTGCAAACACTGAGCATTGCAGAGCCCAGGGGCACGTGCCCTAATGCTCACACACACACACACTCTCACATGCACATTTTTTCTCACACACTCTTTTCTTTCATGCACACAAACTCCTTAAATACAGTGTCATACACATATTCTCTCATACACACACTCACATACTCTCTCAAACACCCACACACTCTTACAAACACTAAACAGTAAGCTTTCATTTGCATTTATCCGCGTATAGTGGTCTCAGCAATGTTTACTTTTTTTGAGCAGTGTGCAAACATTTTTACATGTGCAAGTTTTGGCAAACTTCGCCTGAAACGGAAGTTAAGAAGCAGTGGTCAAAAGACTGCTGCTCCTTAACTTGTCCGCCACCTTTTAGTTAGCGGATTGAAATCATCTTGATCCGATATGATCGGTATGATTGACAGCCCTGCTAGCGGCCAATTGGTTGCCAGTTAGCAGGGGACGGCATTTCACAAGTATTTCACCAGAAATGTTTGTGCAATGATAAATGCAGACAGCGTATGCTGTCTGCATTTAGCGATGTTGAGCGGACATATGATAAATCAACCCCAAGGTCTGCTTTAGCAGGCAGCCCCGCCTACTTATGATGTCACTAATGGTGACGGTGGTGACATCACAAGGCTTACAGGGAAGAGAAAGATGGGGAAAATAACTGCAATCTTCTTTCCCCATCTGCATTGTGGGGGAACACAAGATCCGGATCAGAAAAGGGACCCCACTGGATGACAAACCTGTGTTTGTCATCCGCACTGTAGGAGAATGCCTAGTCATGTACATCTAAGAATTTAAATGGAAATACAATTTAAATTTGAAATGAACAGGCATACAGTTTAGAATCAATTAGAAACATTTATTAAGTACTTGACCTGCATTTGATATGGCACATTTAGTTCCAAAATTTCCTTTGTTGATTAATTAATTACTACACATTCAATACACATTGAACAGTGAAAAAAGTTAAAAAAAAAATTGCTAAAGAAATGTATGTTATGAAAATTCTTTGATTAATGTGCTTCTGTGCACTTCAAATTCAACTATCATTTTCTTTTTAAGGGACAATATTACTGCAGTGCAGCTTTAAGACAGAAGGTGGCAATGCAGAACTATAATATTCACATTTATTAAGCGTTAGCTCTTCTCTAAACTATTGATTTCAACAATAACACATCACAGAACACAAACCTTTTAGATTTACTGATAAATTATAATCATCACATTTACATGCATCTGCCACTGGTACTGCCTTACAAGAGAAGACCACAATATATTCATAGTACCAGATAACACGTTGAGAAGTGCGAATTAGCTTGAGGCTTTATATAGTCTGTAGCATTAAATATTACAAGAGATCAGTTAAGCAAAATAATTTATAGTTTAGATGTGGTCCTGGCAGTTGTGATGATAATTTTTTTTTTTGTGCTACAATAATTAACGAGAAGCATAAAAACTATTTGTATCCATATAGTAACATAGTAGATGAGGTTGAAAAAAGAAAGTCAATCAAGTCAACCTATAAAAATCCTATTTTGTTTATAATAAAAGCTCCAGTTGAGCTTAAATTAATCTCTTACCCATTTAACACAGGCAGTCATATCCCTGAATTATGTTTCTAGCCAGAAATGTATATAAACCATTTTAAAATACTGTATATCTATGGTATTGGCATTTACTACCTCGTTAGGTAGTGAGTTCCACAATTTAAAGGGACACAAAATTATATTTTTTTCTTTCATGATTTAGGTAGAGCATACAATTGTAAACAGCTTCCCAGTTTACGTATATTATCAAATTTGCTTCATTCTCTTGGTATCATTTGTTGTAGGAGCCACAATGCACTACTGGTTGCTAACTGAACACATTGTGGGGGGGGGGGCAATGACAATAGGCATAAATATAAAACCAGCAGCTCCTGAGCTTACCTAGCTAAACCCTTAAACAAAGAATAACATGAGAAGGAAGCAAACGAAATAATAGAAGTAAATTGGAAAGTTGTTTAAAATTGTATGCTCTATCTGAATCATGAATGTCTAAATATGACTTGACTCTCCCTTTAATTCTTCTTACAATGATTTTTTTTTTTACATTGCTGGATATTAAATCTCCTTTCCTCCGGCCTTAAAGAACAGAGCTTCTGCCCTCTCTGTATATGAGCCTTGATCATATTTATAGGGAGTAATCATGTCACCTCTCAAGCGCCTTTATTCTAGAGAAAACAGACCCAGTTTGGCTAACCTCTCATCATAGCTTCAATTCTCCATTCCACTTATTAGTTTTGTGGCCCTTCTCTGAACTTTTTCTAAGTCTGCAATGTATTTTTTTTAAAATGCTTCCCTTTTTTAAAAAGTGGCACAACATCAGCTTTATGCCAGTCCGGGGGTGCTATGCCTGAGGATAATGAGTCTTGAAAAATTAAGAGTAGAAGTTTGGCTATAACAGTGCTACGTTCTCGTAAACCCCTTGGTTGTATTCCAACTGGGCCTAGAGTTTTATTTACCCTTATATTATCCAGTTTTTTCTTGATATCCTCTAGAGATAACCCAGTTAATGATATGGACTTGTATGTTCTAGTTTGTTTCAAAGTATCTCCCATTGGTACCTCTCTAGTGTATACTGTCACTGTTAATCATGCTACCCTTCACACATTTTAATGTACCTATATGTTCCTTATTAGATTTGTTGCCATTTATGTACTTAAAAAACCTTTTAGGGCTTGACTTAGAATCCTTAGCAATTAATCTTTTATTTTCATTTTTTCCTGACTTGATTGCTTTTTTGTATGCTTTGCTACATTCCTTATATATTTGGAATGTTGAATCTGTACTATTTTCTTTGAATAATTTAAACCCCCTGTGTTTTTTCCTAATTTCTCTTAACACATTTTTATTTAGCTACATTGGCTTGGATATATTTATTTTATTTTTAGAACCATGTGGTATGTGTTGATATGTATATTTATTTAACAAAGTTTTAAATGTTTTCCATTTATCCTCTGTATTTTTATTAGAGGATACTTTGTCCCAATTTATGTCATTTAATGATTTCCTTAATGATTGAATTTTTTTTAATGTAATTTAATGATTCCTTAAATGATTGAATTTTCCGCCATGTCACTAATTTTAGCTTTGTAGCACGTTCCTAGTAATATTTCAATCCACAGTGTCTCTATATTATTACCTGTATCATCATAAATATCTTCCCATATAGAAGGTTTTATGGTGTATCCATTAAAACCACTGGTGCATCTTGGGACTAGTTAGTTAGATAATTCCTGACTTTTCTACGGAGCTATGTCCATTTATCATCCATGCTTACTGTCAGCCCATAAACATTTATCAAATTAAAGGAGTAAAATTGCATGCTCTATCTAAATCATGAAAGAAAAAATGGGGTTTCATATCCCTTTAAGCAGTCTGATTGTATTTTACAGTAAATGTTTCTTAACAGACAAATTAATAGAAGACATAACCTAAGATTATTGGAAATAAATTACTAACATAGTTTAAAATAGACCATCTTAGATTTAAACTAGAATTTCCTTTATGCAATTGCTAAAAAAGTGCAACACAGATTTGTGACATTAGGTGGCAGTGAACGGCCGCTCTATCTCATTTCCAAATCTAGTTTCCTACATGACTGAAAGTTTTTACAAAGATTCAACTATTCCTTATAGTATGATATGTTAGTAAATATGAATTTGCTAGCTGCAATATACATAGCATATCTAGCAAGCAACATGATTAGGCACTAGCATTTGCTGGAATTAAAATTCCACGTAAGTGAAATCCAACTGAAGTGATACGCCTTTAACAACATTCAGTTAAGAAAGAATGGGCCAGATTACAAATGGTGCGCGAATGATAGCGTGCACACGATAAACACTATTGATCGACCGCACTACCATTAGCACGCAACTTTGATATTACAAGTACAAGGTAAAGCACATTAACCAGAGAAAGGTAAACGTGGCCGACTTCAGTTAAGCCCTTTCTATACTTTCAATGAAAATCGCAAACACACAAATTAACAGTGGCATTACGAGTTGAAAGTTATAGTTTGTGCTTGAGCGTAAGCAGAAACTGAGCTAGAATATTTAGCACAACTTCACCTGGAGTAAACTGTAAGGGTTAAAAAAAAAGTTTAACAAAACAAATCAAAAACACATTAAAGTATTATACACATATATACATTTTTATTAACAATATATCATGTTAATATTAATTAAACATTTTAAAAGGGTATAACCCTAACAAACTGGTATAGGGTATAACTGACAAAGTGTTTGACTGGGAAGTTCTCCATTGTGTGTGTGTATACAGTAAATATATATGTTTAAATATGTGTATGTGTGTATGTATACTGCTATATATCTGTATTTATGTGTTTAGAAGTGTAAATATATGTATGTATGTGCACACATACATATAAATAAACATATATATATATATATATATATAGACATATAAATACTCTTTTGAGCCCTTCCCAGTCAAAAACCTTGAAACATGCAATATCATTTTTAATGTGTTTTAATGTGTTTTTATAGGAAATATTAGAAATTCCTTCTCTACATAGAAAAAAAATATATACATCACACTCATGCACACACACAAGCATGCACACATAGTAGGTCCCCTTCCAGGATTCAGGGTAATGAAGGAGGTAATATCCATATAAGAAATAAAATCAGCATATCCTACTAACAATGTATGTTTGTGGTGTTTAAGGAGCCAAAGAGTCCATGAGCCATCAATTTGCTATATTAGTGCCAGATTATGAGTGGAGTGCAAACGTTTGCGTGCTACCGATAAGGGGTTTATCATGGGTGTTTGTGCTCATCAGGGTTTTACTACTGGTATTACGAGTTAATTGTATAGTACGCTATAATGATTACCACGACTTCAGAGCTAAGGCTTGCTCAGTCTGAAGAAATTCATATAATTAAAAAAAAAAATTGTTTTAATCATTTGTGCCTTTTATAGAAATTAGAGACACTATGATAAACCTGACATTCCCTCGTGTTTCTGACTATATTAAAAAAAAAGGACTCTGGAGTGTTTCTCTTCCCCAATCCAAGTAATTAATCTGACAGCTTTAAATGACTAAACAATTAAACATTCACTCCTGACCTTCATAAAAGTCTTAAAACCCATAAAAAGTAAGGCCACTGTTACTTCTGATTTGTTTATAAGAATGAAACTTTATGATGTTTTTCAGCAATTACCTGTAAACTTTTGTCATAACTTTGTATTTCATAGAAATTCCTTAATATGCTCTTGTAAGTTTACTGTTTTGTATATGTAATACAGCTGTGTTTGGATTATATTGCATATAACAGGACTTACTGGTGTGCTCCATTATTAACTTTCAGCCAGAGGCCATAAATATAAATTGAATTGAATAATAATAATGATATTTAATAAATTGGAACTTCTGGTGATGGAAATAAATAATATGGACAATGAAGAACTTGATACATTACCTACTTATTCTTCATTAAGAAATATACAGGATTTGGACATTTAGTTTAAGGATTGAGGATATTTTTGTCCCCAATGACTCCCAGATGTCTCTGAGTGATCTGTTCTCTAAAATTTATACTACTCGTGTTAAATAAAAATAATGCTAAATTTGATAAATGGACTTTGGAAAGATACCTTGGAATGAAGAAGATACCCAGAGGTCTACAAATAAACAAATTCCCTACATTTGAAGTGGAAGATCTTCATTTAAATTTAATGGAACTCTATACTTGAGGAATGTTCATTTGAATTGATGATTATAGCCTATAAAGAAAGGCAGTTAACTGAGATAAAATAAATAATACTATATTTACAGAAAAAGTTAAATAAATTGCAACGTCAGTTAAAGTAAAAAAACTTTGACAAAATATTACATGATACTGTGAAGAAACCAGTTGAGGAAATTGAGCAGAATAAGCAGTAGAAAAGATAGATTTGTGGAATATAGGAGTAATAATAGGAAATTACACCAAATGTAGAGGTAGATCTAGATATAGTAAATGGCAGGTCACCTTCTTAGCTACTGTAGCTGAGTCAGCTGAAGAAACTGGGGGTGATGATCATGAAAATAAAAATAATGAAAAAAAAGAAAGGAAGGGACGGGTCAAAATTTACAAATAATGGATCTGATAGAATAAGTAATAGCCAACACATGATCAGGGAGATTTTAGAAAACCAGATAAATTTAATTTTAAGGGAACATCAATAGGCCAAAAATATGTGATGACATAAGAAGGACAATAGACAGTACAATTGGATCCAGGTAGGACAAAATTGAAAATGTTTTCTTTATTACCAACACAAATGGAAAAAGAAATAGTAGAAATAAGGAGGTAGAAGTAAGAACGTCAAGCAGGTTACGAAATCAAGAGAACAGGTATCAATTGAGGACAACCAAAGGGGTAAACAAATAAAAAAATGAATTGTTAATAAAGGTATCCTCTGTAACACTGACATATGAACAAGAGAAGGTGTTAAATTATAGTTTAGGTTTTGTACCAGGGAGTCCTCATCTTTTTGAGATGTTTCTGGATGTTAACAGACATCCATAATTTAACTCTTAAAAAACATTTCAAAGATGTTTCTGAACACTATGACACAGTAGGTAGATATAGGATTTGGTATTTCATTTTCATTATATGTTTGCAAAAGAAAGTCACAAAGAACTTCAAAGTGAGCAGAACATTGAGGGTTTAGATGTAGTCAATGAACACATAGGTTTAACACCTAAGTAAATTTTTATCTAATCAAGAAGCAAGGAGCTATCTTAGAACAATTTCAAATGAAGGTTGTGGAGGATTTAAATAAAGTGCATTTGAAATGCAAGTTAGAAAATGCTCTAATTTGACCAGGAAAGAGGAGATGGCTCTAAACAAATTAAGTCTTCAGTCTAATATTATTTTAAATCAGACAAAAGGGACAGTATTATAGTTTGGGACAAGGAGGATTACAATAAGGAAGTCATGCAACAATTAACAGATTGTACAAATTATCTAATCCTTTTTAGTGACCCAGTTATTAAGTATTTGGGGCATCCAGTTATGGATATTTTAGAGTAAGGACTGGATAGTTGCTTCGATAGTTAGATCCACCTTTGTTTTTGTTTTTTGGCTGAAGTATCCCAAGACCTGTATATTCCATATATTTCTAAAGTACTTAAATCCCTTGAGAATGTTAGAGGGCAACCAATAGTTTCTGGTATTGGTTCCCTATTAGAGCCATTATATCAGTGGCTTGATTCCATTTTACAACCTATTGTAATTGAATTGTCAAGTCATTTAAAGGGACACAATACTCATATGTTAAATCACTTGAAAGTGAGTGTAACTAATATAAACATCATATCATTATGTATAGATGTTTTTTTATTATTATTTGGTGTTTATTTGGAAGGGAGATAGACAAGCTCCTTTGGAGTTTGCATATAATTTATATTATAATGATGTAGGTTTAACACTTTTGAGACACATGATACAGAAATCACTTTCTTGGATGTGAAACTGAGAGGTGAATTAAATACTAACGTTATTAAGACAAATATCTATAAGAAACCGATTTCAAGAACTTTCAAGAAAAAAAGCATCCACAACAGGAGTTTAGAGCTGTTGCAAAGGAAAAAATTATCAGACTAAGATGAGATTGTTCTAATTAACATGACTTTAGCCATTAAGCAGTACTATTAGAGAGACACTTTAAGAAAAGGGGTTTCCCTGATCAAATTATAAAAGATGCTAAATTTACTGTATTAAATACAAGTAGATGTGATCTGATTCAGGATATAGAGAAATATAAATTTAAACACACTAATGGAAATTGAAATATGAGTTGAACAGAAAGATTTTCTGAGAAGGCTACCTTTGTGACACAATATTCGTCACAATATTATCATTTTTTTACATTATTCAGAAACATCTCCCTATGTTGGCTGCAGATTAAGGGCTTAGGAATATAGTTACAAAGGGATGTATTTCATATAGAAAGGGAATGACAATTGGTAATAAAGTTTCACATACATTTCCTAAGAAAATGAAAATATCATCCTCTTTGTTAGAGTTCAAATTAACCTATAAATGTGGAAATTTAGATTATGGAGTGTGGAAATTTTTTAACATTGGTTGCAAATTTGTATTAGCTACTACAGGGCAATAATTTGAAATTGAAATATGTAAATTGTATATCTATTCATGTTGTTTATTTGATTTAATGTACACAGTGCCACTTGCAGTACGTAGGGAAAACTACTAGAGAAGCTAGAATAAGAATTATGGAGCAATTGTCCAATATTAATTCAGAACTACTACAAAAAAGAAAGAAGTTGCTTTACAAATAGCAAATCATTTTATTGAAGAACATGAAATAAATGTGGATACCTTCACATGGAATATTATTGAGAGAATGAAGATAAATCAGAGAGAAGTGGGTAAAGAAAGTTTGTTAATTAATAGGGATATCCATTGGATCTTTTGTCTAAATACCAGAATCTCCTTTGGTCTAAATTCAGCATATTATTTTTAAGGTATATCAAATTTACAATGAAATTATAATTACATTTCAAATGTATATAATTATGATGTTTGGTAATATCTTGAATATTGGATTTTTAGATGTAATTTACAAGTGGGTAATGTGTCAGGTTCATATATGTAATATACATTTTTGAACAGCAGCAATAATTAATTAATATACATTTTAGCTGATGGAAAATAATGATATTGTATAGAAATCAGTGAGTAAAGAGTTAATATTAAGGCAATAGTTTTTTTTAAAGGGACAGTCAAGTCCAAAAAAAACTTTCATGTTTCAAATAGGGCATGGAATTTTAAACAACTTTCCCATTTACTTGTATCACCAATTTTGCTTTGTTCTCTTGGTATTCTTAGTTGAAAGCTAAACCTAGGAGGTTCATATGCTAATTTCTTAGACTTTGAAGGCCGCCTCTAATCTAAATGCATTTTGACCACTAGAAGGCATTAGTTCACGTGTTTCATATAGATAACATTCAGCTCATGTACATGAATTTACCATGGAGACAGCTCTGATTGGCTAACATGCAAGTCTGTCAAAAGAACTGAAATAAGGGGTCAGTCTGCTGAGGCTTAGATACAAGGTAATTACAGAGGTAAAACATGTATAATTATAACTGTGCTGGTTATGCAAAACTGGGGAATTGGTAATTAAGGGATTATCTATCTTTTAAAACAACAAAAAATCTGGTGTTGACTGTCCCTTTAATTAACAAGACCTGTGTATAACAAGGAGACAGGAGGAAGTGGATATCAGTCTATGAGTACAGCTGTAATAGCTAAAACACGTAAGACTAGTGCATTCTACCTTGGTGTTATAGTAATACATTTATGTAGCTGCTTTTTTTTTCATTTTTAAAGCAATGTGTTTTTAGTCTAGAATCTGGTTGTTGTGTTTCTCTTTTATTCTGGGGTGCATATCCCAAGGCATACTCTTGTTGGTGTGAAGATTGACTATGATTTATTATCTAGATCAGTGTTACTCAATTCCAGTCTTTAGGTGCCATAACAGACCAGATATTCATGATATCTGACTAGAGCACTGATGAAATAATCAACTGGTCAGTAACCATGGTTATTAACCTTCTCTCAACCATCAGCTAATTATTTCCCCTGTGCGTTCGTTCAGATATCATGAAAATCTGGCCTGTTGCGTATCCCAAGGACTGGAATTGAGAAAAACTAATCTAGATGACTTTATGTGTATTGGATCTCTAGGTTCCATGGTTTATGGTAGACTGCTAGACATAATCAAATACGTTTCCATATTATTGGTCGTCTACCTTTTGATAAGATGGAGGTACCTAGAGAATAAATTAATCTTTTTGGCAGCAATTTGACAAATTGACAGTGTGAGAGCAGTCAGCACCTTATCTGATATCTGAAGCCGATGTCTTTTGTGGCACTGTTTCAAAGCCATAAGAATTTGTAAACATGGTATGTCACCAAGCTCTGGAAACTCGGGAAGTGCCAATAGCTACGCAGATCGTAAGAGAGCTTAATGGGTGTGTACATATTCAAATCCCTCAATCACAACTCTCATAAGCCCTAGAAACCCCCCAGACCCACAGTTTGAAAGGCTATAATATGATCTATGTATAAATGATAAGCACGTTTTAAAAAAAACAAACTTTAAAACACATTTATTAACAGCTTATCAAAAATTCTTAAAGACTCTCAAGATTCCTTGTTTTAAAGCCCAGAAGTCAGTCTTTACAATAAAGCCCCTATATAAGTTGTAATAGCCAGGGTATCACTGTGGTAATAATGATCACCTGACATGAATAAATGTATATTTATCTGAGCAGAGGCTCAATGGAGCCCCTATGTGCAGATCAAAGTTGCATAACTATATTGAAAGGCCCTTACTGTAGAGGTTTGCAAAAACACACACACACTATCATTTACAAACTTTTTAATTAAAATTTTAAATTTAACAATTGCATCTGTTACATTTTTTGTTTCAGATTTCTCATGTCATGATATTTACATAAAACAATGGTATAGTTTAAATCTTCTGGGTCTAATAAAATAATAATTATATATATATATATATATATATATATATATATATATATATATATATATATATATATATATATATATATATATATATACACTGTGTGCAGAATTATTAGGCAAATGAGTATTTTGACCACATCATCCTCTTTATGCATGTTGTCTTACTCCAAGCTGTATAGGCTTGAAAGCCTACTACCAATTAAGCATATTAGGTGATGTGCATCTCTGTAATGAGAAGGGGTGTGGTCTAATGACATCAACACCCTATATCAGGTGTGCATAATTATTAGGCAACTTCCTTTCCTTTGGCAAAATGGGTCAAAAGAAGGACTTGACAGGCTCAGAAAAGTCAAAAATAGTGAGATATCTTGCAGAGGGATGCAGCACTCTTAAAATTGCAAAGCTTCTGAAGCGTGATCATCGAACAATCAAGCGTTTCATTCAAAATAGTCAACAGGGTCGCAAGAAGCGTGTGGAAAAACCAAGGCGCAAAATAACTGCCCATGAACTGAGAAAAGTCAAGCGTGCAGCTGCCAAGATGCCACTTGCCACCAGTTTGGCCATATTTCAGAGCTGTAACATCACTGGAGTGCCCAAAAGCACAAGGTGTGCAATACTCAGAGACATGGCCAAGGTAAGAAAGGCTGAAAGACGACCACCACTGAACAAGACACACAAGCTGAAATGTCAAGACTGGGCCAAGAAATATCTCAAGACTGATTTTTCTAAGGTTTTATGGACTGATGAAATGAGAGTGAGTCTTGATGGGCCAGATGGATGGGCCCGTGGCTGGATTGGTAAAGGGCAGAGAGCTCCAGTCCGACTCAGACGCCAGCAAGATGGAGGTGGAGTACTGGTTTGGGCTGGTATCATCAAAGATGAGCTTGTGGGGCCTTTTCGGGTTGAGGATGGAGTCAAGCTCAACTCCCAGTCCTACTGCCAGTTTCTGGAAGACACCTTCTTCAAGCAGTGGTACAGGAAGAAGTCTGCATCCTTCAAGAAAAACATGATTTTCATGCAGGACAATGCTCCATCACACGTGTCCAAGTACTCCCCAGCGTGGCTGGCAAGAAAGGGTATAAAAGAAGAAAATCTAATGACATGGCCTCCTTGTTCAGCTGATCTGAACCCCATTGAGAACATGTGGTCCATCATCAAATGTGAGATTTACAAGGAGGGAAAACAGTACACCTCTCTGAACAGTGTCTGGGAGGCTGTGGTTGCTGCTGCACGCAATGTTGATGGTGAACAGATCAAAACACTGACAGAATCCATGGATGGCAGGCTTTTGAGTGTCCTTGCAAAGAAAGGTGGCTATATTGGTCACTGATTTGTTTTTGTTTTGTTTTTGAATGTCAGAAATGTATATTTGTGAATGTTGAGATGTTATATTGGTTTCACTGGTAAAAATAAATAATTGAAATGGGTATATATTTGTTTTTTGTTAAGTTGCCTAATAATTATGCACAGTAATAGTCACCTGCACACACAGATATCCCCCTAAAATAGCTATAACTAAAAACAAACTAAAAACTACTTCCAAAACTATTCAGCTTTGATATTAATGAGTTTTTTGGGTTCATTGAGAACATGGTTGTTGTTCAATAATAAAATTAATCCTCAAAAATACAACTTGCCTAATAATTCTGCACTCCCTGTATATATATATATATATATATATATATATTGAACAACATTGAAATGTATCAGTCTAGATAGTTAAATCCAAACACTATAAAATGTTATAATGATAGAGGAAAGCCCTGAATGGGCTTGGAACGCCACTAAGTGTTAAGGCTTGGAGGGGATGGGAATGAAGGAGGTATGGAGTTATTGTGAGAGTGCAAAAATGTTGCAGTTATGGAGGTTGGTCTTACCAGCCGGTTAAAAGGTGATGCAGGAAGGTTCCAGTCCTCTTCCTGCTTCCTGAAGATCCCTGAAGTTTTTCCCACCCACCCTCTCTGTTGTAATGGCTAGCTTGAGTTGACAGCTTCCTTAGGGTTGCTGAAGCTGTATCGCGGGGGTTGGCTTAGTTGAGCTAGCCTTGGTAAGACCATGAAATTTAATAATTTGTTCTCACTTGTCACTAGGCAGCTAGTGTGGCTGGAGGTGGCCCCATTGAATGGCACTCTAGCAGGAGGTCTAGGCCCAGATACCAATTTTTAGGGTGGAGGGATGGCTAGGCTGAAGGAAGGAGCAACCCACCTTAGGTGCGGGCCTAGGGCCCTCCTCTCTCTGTGTAGGCAGGCCGAGAGAACTCCACACATAGCCTGCTATACTGCCAAAGGTGGTCGTCAGGGACGGCTCCGCTGCAGTTACACCATAATTTGGGCCTCAAATTCTTAAACAGGAGATAGATAGTAGGAACTAAATTGTCACCATGGATAAAAAATGTTGTAATTTAAACAAAAGTTTAGTTGGTTTAATTCAATTATGGTTATTTAATAAACGTGACACCATGTTGGACTTTTCTCCCACATTGGTGTTTTGTGTTTTGTTTGATAGGGGATTTGGGGGTAATAAAGTGATGTCCTGATTGATAAGTGATGACTAAGCATTTAATCCTTTATGCAAACTAATACACATCATAAGAATCTTAAACACTTCTTTTTTGTGTGTAAAAACTGTTTTGTTCCATGTTCGTAGAAAAGCCAAAAACAAAATAGTCTGTAACCACTTTGATTTTCAAAAGGCAGCAAGTTGCCTACATTTGATCTTTTGTAGGTTACAGAGCAATAGGTGTAATATTAACATGTAAACATGGTCTGCTATATATGCCTAATTCTATTCACACAGACACCTGTGTATTGTATGTACTATATGTATTGGGTACTTGTAAAGCATGGCTTATCACACGTAAGGGTCTCAAGGCACTGCTCATTTTATCAACCTCGGAAGGAGGAAAGGCTGAGTGGACCTTGCCGGGGATCAAACCTGCAACCCTTGGGTTGCTAGTGCTACAGACCTCAGCTACAGTGCCTTAGCTATCTGTCCGGCTGCTGAGCTATCTGTCCGACAGACGACACTGCTCACACATACATACACTATACATACAAACGTGGACAAACTCACAAACATTCACACTACATACTAAACACACTTGCATACATATACACATACACCACACACAAACTACACACACATACATGCATACATTATACACACAAACACCAGTCACACACAGATACACACACACACACACACACACACACACTATGCACGACATACCAGACTCTAACTGCACACACATAAGTACACTATATACACACAAACACGTGTACAAACCCACACACACCCACACTAAATACTTTGCACACACATACCACACGCAAACTTCACAAACATACATGCATACACTACACACACACACCAGACACACACACACACACATATACACATACTATAAACACACACCACACACAAACTACACACACAAATATATACTATACACACGTGCACAAACCTACACATACCTACACAACATACTAAACACACTCACACATGCATATACTATACATACGCACCAGACATAGACAGATACACACACACACACACTATAAACACACACATGCATACACTATACACACGTGCACAAACCCACACATACCTACACTACATAATAAACACACACACATGCATACACTATACACACACACCTGATATACACAGATACACACACTTCACACACAAACATAGAAACATACACTATACACACGTGAATAAACCCACACTACATACTAAACACACACACATATGTAAATATTGTAGACCATGTCTGAGAAAGCGGTTGTTTTGTCCCTTAAATGTCACTACTGTTTCTATGTTTAACTAAATACATGATTGTGTTTATCTAACCCATTTCATGCTGACTTTTGTGCAGTGTTTCGATTTATTATTGCCTCTCACCCTGGCAAAACGCCATTTGTTCTGTAGAGTTTTCAATAACAAAGTATAAATATAGTGTGCAGAATGTATATAATATTTTGTAATTATACTATTTTAAGATTGTTCCTCTACATCATTTTGTTAATCAGTCTATTTATAGTTACAAGCTGTTGCTATAATTGTTATTTCTGGTATAGCCCTAACCAATGCTTACTAGATGATTTCTATACAGTAAATTGATGTTAAAAAGTTAATGGTGCATTGCTCGTTACACCTCCTTACTCTGCTGCCTGCTTATGGCATATGTAAATGTTTTATTATTTTGATGTGCATATCTAGAATGAAAGGGTTGGGTGCCCCTTCAAGAATTGAAATCTGCAGTCCAGGTACCTCTTTTATAGATATTGGTCTTCGGAAACCATAATGAGCCAGAATACAAGTTGAGCGGTATCCCACTCTAACTCTGCTAGAAGTAAGCTTTTTGTGCATGTCGGGTAGCGCTTGTATTACAAGTTGAAATTAAAACCGATGCGCACCAAAAGCTTAACTTAGAATATTGCAATTGCTTTAACGTATTCCCTTATAGAAGTCAATAGAGCAAAAAAAGTGAAAAAAGACACCATACTCAAACCCGACTGCATATTCTCAAGTGCGCTAACCTGACATGAAATATGTATAGATATATACAGAAATAAATAGGAATATTTTAAAAAAATACATAGAACATATTCTAATATATGCAGAACATTGGAATGTCAAATATTTACAGTCAATACACAGTAAAACACTTTATTACAAATGAATATTGCATACATTTATTTTTACAAGTTTTCATCTACTTACCTGCAAAGGTCTTCAATGCACTTTTATATATATATATATATATATATATATATATATATATATATATATATATATATATACGGTATATATATACGGTATATATATATATATATATCTAGATATGTATACATATGTATTTATGTGTTATATGTGTATATATGTCTGTAAATACATATATACACATATATAAATACATACATATGCATACATATAAACATATACTGTATGTGTATGTATATATATATATATATATATATATATACACATATATATATATATATATATATATATATATATATATATATACACATACATATACATCTTTAGACATGTATATGTATGTATCTCTATGTTAAAGTCCTTTGCCTGCTTTTTTGTTTTCTAACACCTGAGACCTCATATCTTTGAGCCTTTATAACTTTTTTGTGCAATTTTTAAAAAAATATTTTTTAATTAGATATTGTATTTTTTGGCCTCTATTTATGAAAGGTCTTGCGGACCTGATCCGACAGTGCGGATCAGGTCCGCAAGACCTCGCTGAATGCGGAGAGCAATACGCTCTACGTATTCAGCATTGCACCAGCAGCTCACAAGAGCTGCTGGTGCAACGCCGCCCCCTGCTGACTCGAGGCCAATCGGCCGCCAGCAGGGAGGTGTCAATCAACCCGATCGTATTTGATCGGGTTGAATTGCGGTGATTACTGTCCGCCTGCTCAGAGCAGGCGGACAGGGTTATGGAGCAGTGGTCTTTAGACCGCTGCTTCATAACTGATGTTTCTGGCGAGTCTGAAGACTCGCCAGAAACACGGGCCATCGGAGCTTGATAGATAGGCCCCTTTATGTTTTGTGGCACCTGAGACACATTAAAAGTCATGATAAACCCCTTTTTGCTCGCGTGCCACTTATAATCTGGCCCAATCTGTTTATATGTGTTTGTTTTTTTCCTTCTCATAATTTGTACATTGCGGTTTGACACTTGTTGTATTGAAAGTAATTGCAACACCAGCAGTTAAAGGATCATAGAGTTGAAAACTTGTTTTTTCAACTCTATGAGCTAGATTACTAGTGGAGTGGTATTTAGTGCCCCAGCTCGAGTGTATACTTCGCTAGAAATAAGCTTTTTGCACACCTCGGGTAGCACACGCATTACAAGTTGAAACATCCAGACTTCAGATATCGAAACCTTGCTAGCTTTTTCTCCCCATAGACGCTAACCCGGAAGGAGTTATTAATATTTAAATTTCACATACAGCAATATGTTTTTTTATTGTAAATATATATTCCTACTCTGAGAAACTTCTTATTAGATTTTGAAAGTTTTCTTGGCCTTCCAGTCCCTTTGAGAGTGGCCTTGCTGATGCAAAAGTATGATTTTAAATCCTGTCAAATTCTGTGATCTTTGGCATTTTGAATAGAATGTTTTGATTGAAAGTTGGTCTTATTAGAAAGCTTCCAATGTATTAAATTTATATGCGTATGTAATGCTCAAGCATCTCTTGCAGAAACCTGGTGTAATAGGCCTTTTTCACAGCAGTCATTTTAACATGAAATAGTAGGACAAATACAGCAATTAGCAATCAGATAGATTACGAGTTTTGCATTATGAGTGAAAAAGCATTGTTATGCTTCATAACGCTGCTTTTTCCCTAACGCCGCTATTACAAGTCTTGTTGGTATAGGTGTACTGCACACCTTTTTGGCCGTCACGCAACATCAGTACCGCTCCTCCCATAGTGCCGGTATTACAAGTTTGCCTAGGAGGCCAAAAAGTGAGCGTTACACCCTATACTGACAAGATCTGTACCGCCATCTAAAGTCAGTAGTTATGAGTTTTACGTTACAAAGCTGTAGCATAAAACTCATAACTAAAGTGTTTAAAATACACTAACACCCATAAACTTCCTATTAACCCCTAAACCGAGGCCATCCCGCATTGCAAACACTATAATACATGTAATAACCCCTAATCTGCTGCTCCGGACATTGCCGCCACTAAATAAAATTATTAACCCCTATTCCGCCGCTCCCCGACATCTTCACTAATATAATAACCCTAATAACCCCTAAACCACTGCCCTCCTGCATCCCAAACACTATTTAAAAATTATTAACCCCTAATCTGCAGTCCGCCCACACCGCCACTATAATAAACCTATTAACCACTAAACCGCAAGCCCCCCACAACAAAATATACTAAAATAAATTATTAACCCCTAAACCTCTGACCTCCCACATCACAAACTCTACATAAATATATTAACACTTAACCCTAACCCTAATGTAACCCTAACCCTAAGTCTAACCCTAAGCCTAACACCCCCTAACTTAAATATTATTAAAATAAAGCTAAATTAAACTTACAAGTATTATCTAAATAATTCCTATTTAAAACTAAATACATACTTACCTGTAAAATAAAACCTAAGCTAGCTACAATATAACTAATAGTTATATTGTAGCTATCTTACGACTAGATTTAGAGTTTTGTCGGTAAGGACCCGCGTAGCTAACGCCGGCTTTTTTCTGGCCGCACCATAAAAATAACTCTGGTATTGAGAGTCCACATAAAGGCTGCGTTAGGCTCCAAAAAAGGAGCGTAGAGCATATTTAACGCAGCTTCAACTCTCGATACCAGAGTTGCTTACGCAAGCGGCCAGCCTCAAAAACGTGCTCGTGCACGATTCCCCCATAGGAAACAATGGGGCTGTTTGAGCTGAAAAAAATCCTATCACCTGCAAAAAAGCCGCGTTCAGCTCCTAACGCAGCCCCATTGTTTGCTATGGGGAAACACTTCCTACGTCTGCACCTAACACTCTAACATGTACCCCGAGTCTAAACACTCCTAACCTTACACTTATTAACCCCTATTCTGCCGCCCCCGCTATCGCTGACCCCTGCATATTATTTTTAACCCCTAATCTGCTGCTCCGTAAACCGCCGCTACTTACATTATCCCTATGTACCCCTAATCTGCTGTCCCTAACACCGCCGACCCCTATATTATATTTATTAACCCCTAATCTGCTCCCCACAACGTCGCCTCCACCTGCCTACACTTATTAACCCCTAATCTGCCGAGCGGACCGCACCGCTATTATAATAAAGGTATTAACCCCTAATCCGCCTCACTAACCCTATAATAAATAGTATTAACCCCTAATCTGCCCTCCCTAACATCGCCGACACCTAACTTCAATTATTAACCCCTAATCTGCCGACCGGAGCTCACCGCTATTCTAATAAATGTATTAACCCCTAAAGCTAAGTCTAACCCTAACACTAACACCCCCCTAAATTAAATATAATTTTAATCTAACGAAATTAATTAACTCTTATTAAATAAATTATTCCTATTTAAAGCTAAATACTTACCTGTAAAATAAATCCTAATATAGCTACAATATAAATTATAATTACATTGTAGCTAATTTAGGATTAATATTTATTTTACAGGCAACTTTGTAATTATTTTAACCAGGTACAATAGCTATTAAATAGGTAAGAACTATTTAATAGTTACCTAGTTAAAATAATTACAACATTACCTGTAAAATAAATCCTAACCTAAGTTACAATTAAACCTAACACTATACTATCATTAAATTAATTAAATAAAATACCTACAATTACCTACAATTAAACCTAACACTACACTATCAATAAATTAATTAAATACAATATCTACAAATAACTACAATGAAATAAACTAACTAAAGTACAAAAAATAAAAAAGAACTAATTTACAAAAAATAAAAAAATATCTACAAACATAAGAAAAATATTACAATTTTAAACTAATTACACCTACTCTAAGCCCCCTAATAAAATAACAAAGCCCCCCAAAATAACAAAATCAGAACAGCCAATAGAATGCGAGCTCAATCTGATTGGCTGATTGGATCAGCCAATCAGATTGAACTTGATTCTGATTGGCTGATTCCATCAGCCAATCAGAATATTCCTACCTTAATTCCGATTGGCTGATAGAATCCTATCAGCCAATCGGAATTCGAGAGACGCCATCTTGGATGACGTCATTTAAAGGAACCGTCATTCGTCATTCAGTCGTCGGCCAGGATGGATGTTCCGCGTCGGAGGTCTTCAGGATGCTGCCGCTCCGCTCCAGATGGATGTCGATAGAAGATGCCGCCTGGATGAAGACTTCAATCGGATGGAAGACCTCTTCTGCCCCGCTTGGATGAAGACTTCAATCGGATGGAAGACCTCTTCTGCCCCGCTTGGATGAAGACTTCTACCGGATCATGGACATCTTCAGCCCCCCGCTTGGGCTTGGATCAGGACATCGGAGGAGCTCTTCAGGACGGATCGGTGAACCTGGTATGGTGAAGATAAGGTAGGAAGATCTTCAGGGGCTTAGTGTTAGGTTTATTTAAGGGGGGTTTGGGTTAGATTAGGGGTATGTGGGTGGTGGGTTGTAATGTTGAGGGGGGTATTGTATGTTTTTTTTACAGGCAAAAGAGCTGAACTTCTTGGGGCATGCCCCGCAAAGGGCCCTGTTCAGGGCTGGTAAGGTAAAAGAGCTTTGAACTTTAGTAATTTAGAACAGGGTAGGGCATTTTTTATTTTGGGGGGCTTTGTTATTTTATTAGGGGGCTTAGAATAGGTGTAATTAGTTTAAAATTGTTGTAATATTTTTCTTATGTTTGTAAATATTTTTTTATTTTTTGTAACTTAGTTCTTTTTTATTTTTTGTACTTTAGTTAGTTTATTTCATTGTAGTTATTTGTAGATATTGTATTTAATTAATGTATTGATAGTGTAGTGTTAGGTTTAATTGTAGGTAATTGTAGGTATTTTATTTAATTAATTTAATGATAGTATAGTGTTAGGTTTAATTGTAACTTAGGTTAGGATTTATTTTACAGGTAATTTTGTTATTATTTTAACTAGGTAACTATTAAATATTTCTTAACTATTTAATAGCTATTGTACCTGGTTAAAATAATTACAAAGTTGCCTGTAAAATAAATATAAATCCTAAAATAGCTACAATGTAATTATAATTTATATTGTAGCTATATTAGGATTTATTTTACAGGTAAGTATTTAGCTTTAAATAGGAATAATTTATTTAATAAGAGTTAATTAATTTCGTTAGATTTAAATTATATTTAATTTAGGGGGGTGTTAGTGTTAGGGTTAGACTTAGCTTTAGGGGTTAATACATTTATTAGAATAGCGGTGAGCTCCGGTCGGCAGATTAGGGGTTAATAATTGAAGTTAGGTGTCGGCGATGTTAGGGAGGGCAGATTAGGGGTTAATACTATTTATTATAGGGTTAGTGAGGCGGATTAGGGGTTAATAACTTTATTATAGTAGCGGTGCGGTCCGCTCGGCAGATTAGGGGTTAATAAGTGTAGGCAGGTGGAGGCGACGTTGTGGGGGGCAGATTAGGGGTTAATAAATATAATATAGGGGTCGGCGGTGTTAGGGGCAGCAGATTAGGGGTACATAAGTATAATGTAGGTGGCGGTCGGCAGATTAGGGGTTAATAAGTGTAGGCAGGTGGAGGCGACGTTGAGGGCGGCAGATTAGGGGTTAATAAATATAATATAGGGGTTGGCGGTGTTAGGGGCAGCAGATTAGGGGTACATAGGGATAACTTAGCTGGCGGCGCTTTGCGGTCGGCAGATTAGGGGTTAAAAAAATAAATCGAGTGGCGGCGATGTGGGGGGACCTCAGTTTAGGGGTACATAGGTAGTTTATGGGTGTTAGTGTACTTTAGAGTACAGTAGTTAAGAGCTTTATGAACCGGCGTTAGCCCAGAAAGCTCATAACTACTGACTTTTTTCTGCGGCTGGAGTTTTGTCGTTAGATTTCTAACGCTCACTTCAGCCAAGACTCTAAATACCGGAGTTAGAAAGATCCCATTGAAAAGATAGGATACGCAATTTACGTAAGGGGATCTGCGGTATGGAAAAGTCGCGGCTGAAAAGTGAGCGTTAGACCCTTTTTTGAGTGACTCAAAATACCGGAGTTAGCCTAAAACCAGCGTTAGGAGCCTCTAACGCTGGTTTTCACTGCTAACGCCAAACTCCAAATCTAGGCCTTTGGTTTTATTTTTATTTCACAGGTAAGTTTTTATTTATTTTAACTAGGTAGACTAGTTATTAAATAGTTATTAACTATTAAATAACTACCTAGCTAAAATAAATACAAAGTTACCTGTAAAATAAAACCTAACCTGCCTTACACTAAAAAATAACATTACAATAAAATAAAATGAATTAAATTATTAAAACACAATTTTCTAAATTACAAAAAAAAATAAACACTAAATTACAAAAAATAAAAAACGAAATGATCAAAAATAAAACCGAATTACTCTATCAAAATAAAAAGCCCCCCCCCCCCAAAAAAAAAACAACTAGCCTACACTAAACTGCCAATGGCCCTTAAAAGGGCGTTTTGTGGGGCATTGCCCCAAAGAAATCAGCTCTTTTACCTGTAAAAAAAAATACAAACACCCCCGAACAGTAAACCCAACCACCCAACCAACCAACCAACCCCCCCAAATAAAAACCTATCTAAATAAACCTAAGCTAACCATTGCCCTGAAAAGGGCATTTGGATAGGCATTTAGCTCTTTTACATTGAACAAATCCTAAGCTAAAAAAAACACACCCAAAAAACCCTTAAAAAAACCTAACACTAACCCCCGACAATCCATTTACAGTTATCAAAGTCCGGACATCCATCCTCATCCTGCCGGCGAAATCATCATCCAGGCGGCAAGAAGTCTTCAGCCGGGCGGCCTCTTCCATCTTCATCCAGCCGGTGAAGTCCTCATCCAGAGAAGTCTTCATCCAGACGGCATCTTCTATCTTCATCCATCCGGCGTGGAGCGGGTCCATCTTCAAGACATCCAGCGAGGAGCATCCTCTTCTTACGATCGTTGCTGGAAAATGAAGTTTCCCTTTAAGTGACGTCATCCAAGATGGTGTCACTTACATTACTATTGGCTGAAAGATTTCTATTAGCCAATAGGAATTAAAGGGGAAAAAATCATATTGGCTGTTGCAATCAGCCAATAGGATTGAGCTTTCATCCTATTGGCTGATCCAATCGGCTAATAGGATTGAGCTCTCATTCTATTGGCTGATTGGAACAGCCAATAGAATGAGAGCTCAATCCTATTGGCTGATTGGTAAAAGTGAGTGAATGTACACAGTGGCGGCTCTAGACTTTTTGGCCGAGACAAGGGGGTGTGCAAAATAGCAGCATGGCAAAATTATATATTCTTTAATATGTAATTACTGTGTTAAACTTGAATTTATTTTCAAACTATTTATGCTGCAGTGTTTTGCCTCAATAGCATTCCCATCTTGTCCCCACCTCCCCTTTGCTGCCCTCTCCTGTCCTTCCCTCTCCTCCCTCCAAGAAAAATGAGCTCTCCCTGTCAATCAACAGTGCATTCTGGGTTGCAAATACTATCTTGCAGGCGGTCAGGAAATTTAAAATTCCTTTTCAGAATGTTGTGGTCTGATCAGCAGAGAAAATCAGGGATAGCACAGAGATACCGGGTACAGAGCTCAGAAAACCTGCCATCCTGATGTGATGTAAGTACTTTATAGCCATTCCACCGGCCCCAGCTGCAGAATGACATGCCCACCCTAATTGTGAAGCTGCTCCTGACCAGTTTGTGTGTTTCTAAAAAGCAGACTGAGTAGGTGGTTTTCCTGCAGTGAGGCATCATTTTGTTACTGCTTAGCTTTTACAAACGGAACGGGGCTTGCAACATAAGCTGCTTCTCTCTATCTTTCCAACCCCTGCACTGCTCCTTCTATTAACTGACCTTTAACCCTTTGAGGTCTTCCTTGTAGCTGGAGATCGCATCAGGTCAGTGATTGACTAAGATGACCTGTAGCTGTTTTCTTTTCCCTTGACCTCAGCACTTACAGGTCAGTGACACAGTGGGCTGACATACTTCAGACTTATATTTATTCTAGTTGTAAGCACACACTTGTAGTCACATTTTCATGCATTATATCTAAAACCAAATCCATCTTAATGTGTTTATATGATTGTGTGTATTTTGTGTGCCTGAATGTGTCTGTATGTATATGTGTATGCTGTGGTGTGTACATGTGTGGTGTGTGTATGTTGTGCTTGTGTGTACATGTGTATGCTGTGGTGTGTACATATGTGCTGTGTGGTGTGTGTATGTTGTGATTGTGTGCACATGTATATGTGTATGCTGTGGTGTGTACATGTGTGTGTATACTGTGTGTATGTTGTGTTTGTGTGTACATGTATGTATATGTTGTGTAGTGTGTGTGAGTATGCTGTGTGTATATGGTGTGTAGTGTGTTGTGTGGAGCATGATTGGGTGTGGGGTGAAGGGGGCCCTTAATTTTTTTTCCCCAGTCCAGCCTCAGTATATACAGTTGTATTTAATATATATGTGTTTTGAAAAATGATGGTATGGTGTAGGGAATGACTCTAGAAACACTGCCTCTCCTCAGCCATCACTACCTCCTTCTGACAGTTCTTCTGGAGCTGTGCAAAGTCAAGAACACCATGGTGACAGCCCAGAACAAGTGTCAGTTCTCTCCTCTACAAGGGCTATGCCTTTTCCTCCTGCTACCATCACTAGCAGTGCCTCCACCACCACTACTAGTACTTATCGCAGAATCAGACGCAGTGAAGGCAGTGCAAGGCTGGAGCAGAGCAGGAGCCCTCCTACCTCACAGCATGCAGCAGCTGGTTTGGAGCACCATGGGAAAGTGTGGGAACACTTTGAGAGCTTGGGAGATGGGAGATTTGCTAGGTGCAAACATTGTGGCAAAGTTATTAGCCATGGTAAAGTGTTGTGACATCTTACAATCGCAGGGATGAAACAACAATTAATTTGACACCATAAGGCTGTTCCTCTTGATAAGCAGAGTAGGAGCAGCACTGCGACAGAAAGCCACAGCACCCCAAGACTGGCATCAAACTTCATCAATTCGATAACACCGGCCAGGTGGTGCTGGAGGTCGATGCCGGTCTTAGGGTGTTCTGAGGCAGTGCTGCTCCAACTCTGCTCACCAAGAAGATCAGCCTGAGAGAGTGAAAGTGTGTGCAGTGTATGAAGTGAAGCATGGAGTCATTAAAGGTGTGTGTGTGTACAAACAATAACATCCATGTTTTCTTTTTCATCATAGGTTCGGGTGGAAAAGAAGACCAAATCTATTCAGCGGGTGGTGATGGGGCATCTTGAGAGCCCTAATAATTCAGAAGATCCCGATTATCAGCTGGCTAAATGAAAAAAATTGTTTCATGTCCTTTTAAGTATAGTACTACTAACTTTTTCCTGTACCTTCAAGTAAACTTTTAGGGGCCTATTTATCAAAGGTATTGCGGACCTGATCCGACAGTGCGGATCAGGTCCTCAAGATCTCGCTGAATGCGGAGAGCAATACGCTCTCCGTATTCAGCATTGCACCAGCAGCTCACAAGAGCTGCTGGTTCAAAGCTGCCCCCTGCAGATTGGCTGCCAACAGGGAGGTGTCAATCAACCCGATCGTACTCGATCAGGTTGATTTCCGGCGATTCCTGTCCGCTTGCTCAGAGCAGATGGACAGGGTTATGGAGCAGCGGTCTTTGTGCATAACTTGTGTTTCTGGCGATTCTGAAGACTTGCCAGAAACATGGGCCCACAAGCTCTGTTTGGAGCTTGATAAATGGGCCCCTTAGTCTTGCCAAAAATGCAGTGCACAAAATTTAGATGTATTAATAAATAATACATTTAGGTATTACATAGAATGACAAAAGCTAACATAGCTGATTACAGTTTCAGATAAAGAAAATGGCAAGAATCTGCACTGTTGCTCAAAACAAAGGTTTTAGTTTTAAATATAAATTTCAAATGAAATTCATCCAAAATAAACACGGCCATAAATGAAAACAAAAATTTTAAATTTAACTTAAAGAAAATTTCAGACAAAATTATTTTTTTCACCGTGCACATGTCTAATGGTTACACTAAGCAGTGATTAAACTATAAATTCATTACTTATCTTTGGGTTTCAAACGAGGCATTAATAGCAGAGTACAATGGTACACAGGCAGGTCATCATGATAACTCCAGAGAGTCATCATAATTCATTAGAATACAGGCAGCTTTTTTCAGATGTAGTATCAAACTTCTTTCATAGCAGACTCTCCAGCCCCCCTTAGCAATTCTAGTAATTAAACCTACAGATTTCACAGGCATGTCTAGCATTATATTAAAGGGACAGTCTACACCATAATTGTGTTTGTTTTAAAATATAGATAATCCCTTTATTACCCATTCCCCAGTTTTGTATAACCAACACAGTTATATAAATACATGTTTTACTTATGTGATTACCTTGTATCTAAGTCTCCACAGACTGCCCCCTTATTTCAGGTTTTTTGACAGACTTGCATTTTAGTCAATCAGTACTGACTCCTATGTAACTCCACGGGCGTGAGCACAATGTTATCTATATGGAACACAAAATTCAGGCTAATATAATATTGTTGTCCATAAAAATGCAGATAAATACTAGAGGGGAAAGTATTAGTGAACTAATATATAGGGGTAGATTTTAACAAGTGCCAGGCAGACATGATTTGCAGTAGCAAATCATGTCCGTCTGACATCGCTAAATGCCAACAGCATACGTTGTCGGCATTTAACATTGCACATTTAACATTGTGCAATCATTTCTTGTGAAATGCTTGTGCAATGCTGCCCCCTGCACATTTGCAGCGAATTGGCCAATAGCAGAGGGTCTCAATCATACCGATCAGATCGGATCGGAATGATTGCAGTCCAAAGTTAAGTTACGACCGCTGCTTCTTAACTAACGTTTCATGCGATCCTGAAACTTCGGGTGTAGAAAGCAGCATCTGCTGCTTGTTAAATCTACACTCACACATTGTCTTTGAGTGAATTTAGATCATTCAGGCTTCTAGGATAGTATTGAGTCCCCCTCCCCAATTATATGTAATGCATATAGTATGCCCAGTCACACATTCAACTCTGCTGTATATAAGAAGTGTTAACTTGTTCCACTCTGTATACGTAGCAACGGCAAATGTGTGGTAAACGGAGGAATACACTTTTATGCCGAGCGTGTCAGATCCGTAATGTGAATAAAGAAAGATATTACCTTAATTCTCCAATATGGACGTCACTTCAATAAAGTGAGCACAAAGTATACATCACCAGTAGATACATTTAAGAATATACATCACCAGTAGATACATTCAAGGATATATTGTACATCACCAATAGATACATTCAAGGATATACATCACCAGTAGATACATTCAAGGATATACATCACCAGTAGATACATTCATTGATATACATCACCAGTAGATACATTCAAGGATATACGTCACCAGTAGATACATTCAAGGATATACTGTACATCACCAGTAGATACATTCAAGGATATACGTCACCAGTAGATACATTCAAGGATATACTGTACATCACCAGTAGATACATTCAAGGATATACATCACCAGTAGATACATTCAAGGATATACATCACCAGTAGATACATTCATGGATATATATCACCAGTAGATACATTCAATGATATACATCACCAGTAGATACATTCAAGGATATACATCACCAGTAGATACATTCATGGATATACATCACCAGTAGATACATTCAAGGATATACATCACCAGTAGATACATTCAAGGATATACATCACCAGTAGATACATTCATGGATATACATCACCAGTAGATACATTCATGGATATACATCACCAGTAGATACATTCAAGGATATACATCACCATTAGATACATTCAAGGATAAAAATCACCAGAAGATACATTCAAGGACTTGAAATACTTTAAATGTGGAGTCAGACCTTGCAAATGCTGTGACCATGTGGAGGTGGGGAATATTTTTGTTTCTAATCAAACCAAGTGTGAATTCAGGATATATCATTATTTAACTTATGTTTCCAGCTTTGTGGTTTATCTAATTTCTTGTAGATTATGTGGGTGTCAATACATAGGCCGTACTACTAGGTATTTGAAAGACCGAATACAGGAACACCTACTCTCATTTGAAGTGGATAAACCAAAAACTGCAGTGGCAAAACACTTTTCAAAGCACAGAATTGGAGAGAGGTTTGATGAGACAGAAAATAAACATATTTTGTCCCTGTTTAAATTTCAAGCAGTATACTGGGTTCCTAAGCGTATTACAGGGGGTGACAGAAAGGAAGCTTTTTGGATATATAAACTCCAGACGGGATATCCACAAGGCATAAATGAAATTTGGGATTTACAACTGTTTACTGGTGTTTGAAGCCCTTAACCCTTTTATTCTGCTTTTCTGTTAAAGGTTAAAGCTCATTACATTTATATTGGTTTTCTAATTTTTAAATTCAGCTACTCAGTTATTTGTGCCTTAAAGTTTCAAAAAAATCAATGCTTATCGGTATCTGTCTGAAGAGTCACAAAGGAGATAATATAATGCACGTAGTTTTTTTATTGTAACAAAATTATGTGAATAATGTTGCCTTTTCACAAGTGTATTTATTTTTATGTATTTTTTTCTATTTGTTGTATTTTATTTATCATATACCCTTTTACAAAGTGGAAGTTTGTAGATTTCTGTTAAGAAATTATGATACTGAGTTTACCTATGACCGCTTCAGATTGAATATATTGCGGACAGTTAAGGGTTAATTTATTAGGTTTAAATACTGACAGGGAACACAGCTGTTCATCCCAGATGAAGTGCCTGTATTAGCAGGAAAAGCATGTGCTATGAAAATTACTTTTTACTGCAACTTGGATTTTATTGTACTCCTGATGGCATTGCCTGCAACTCATTTTCTTCTTTGAATGGTTGTGTGCTTGTTAAATCTACCCCACAACCTCCTGAAACTCAAGTGTTATAAAGAGTGCTATTTATGAATCCAGATTGTCCAACCAAGAGAAACCTAAATACAATACCATCCTGCAGAGATGTTTCTTTTCAGTTCAATCCACTTCACACATTAAATATATGCTTCTACGGATTCAAAGGTACTCCACACCTACCCAGTCTACTTAAGTGCAACTCAAGACTTTGTGATGTTAAGGTGGTGCATATGGCTGTGATCCCACTCTTTAACCCATTAAGAGTTATCATTATTTAATTTAATTATTGTTTGTGTATAATTTTGGAAAAAAAAACTATTAAGCTAGGTTATCAAATAGCAGTTTGTATGACACAAGTGAAGTCTTCACTGACAAAAAAACAAACCATCACCAGCTCTCTGAGCAGGAGTGGAACTATCGTTGGTGCAGCAGGAACAGTGGCACCAGGGCTCAAGTGTCGGGGGGCACTAAGCAGCCAGTTTATGCATAGGCATGTGCAGAATGTGTACAATCCTAATGCAGGGGAACATTTTATTAGAGTAGGATGAATTTCTGTCATAAGGTGGTGAGAGTCCACAAGCCTTTATTCCTGGGATTCAATTCCTGGCCACTAGGAGGAGGCAAAGATATTTTTCAGGAACCATATGGACCTGACCTTTTATTACATTGCTTTTGTAGCAGTTAAATCTTACAATTTGTATGACCAAATCTTAGTGGAAACTTCTAAAGCTGACTAATGCACTTATTTGTGGTCCAATAATTGTCATAATTTGATTTTATTCAAAGTATAGGACCTGGACTTGACATTATCATTTCCACTGTGTCTTGAAAGAAAATAAACTTTTCTCCCCCAGGACAAGAAGTGTAAGGTGAAAACAGAACAAAGTAATTTTTCATTCCTTTTGTCAATTTAGGAGCCACAACTCTTCCTTCTTCTTAAAATGTACTGAATCTTCCAGATCTTCCTGGAAGCTTAATCCAGTTGGAACAAGGCCAAGCATTCTATGATCCTCTTCCATATCAGCATTAAGGTATGGCGCCAATCCAAATTATTTTCTGGTAGGGGGCAGTTGTTTTTTTTTTTAAGCCCTTTCGCAGTCTGTCCAAGATCTCTGGGTTCTAAACATAGTTTCCAAGGATTAATGAATAGGTTTCAAATCAAAGCCTTTTTTCGAGGAAGGTGTCTTCTGTCTCATGTTCCAAAGACTTTCTGAATTTTATCAGATGTAGTTTAAGCTTTGGAACATCCTTTTTCCATTATTCCCAGAAAGAGGGAATTTGTGGACCAATTCTGGACTTAATGACTATAATCAAATTTCTCAAAGTTTCTATTTTCAATTTAAAAACAATCCAAACAATTCCACCCATTATTCAAAAGGATCAATTTATGTCAACATTTAATTTGAAGGCTGCCTTTCTTGCAATTCCTAGACCATTTCCTGCTTCTAAGATTTGCCTTACAGGACAAACTTTTTCAGTTTGTGGCTCTTTCGTTTTTTTACAAATAATTTTTATGAAGGTTCTAGGAACCCTCCTTTGTAATAAATTCTCATGTAGTTCAGTGGCTCTATATTTGGACAACATATAGGTTCAGGCTACATTTTTTTCCTCCAGTTGTTTTGTTATACCAACATTCTACTGTTACTTTCTTTGAAGACATGTTTGGAGAATTAATTTAAAATAGTTTTCTTTATCTTTAATCTAGAGTCTCTCTTCTAGAAGAAAGTAATAACGTTTACTGGAAGCATTTTTGATAATGGAAATATATTGCAAAAAAACTTTTATTTAAAACTGGAATGCATCCATCAATATTTCAATTGTGAAACAAAACATGGCAGCACTCCAAGGACTCGATTAATTAAAACTACGAGGAAGATGAAATCATTACGCGTTTCATGCAATACGGCACTTAGTCACACGATGACAAGCATTTAAGATTCCTTACCATTTAAACATACAGTATATTTCAATTGTGACCTTTCTATCCCTTTAATGGAAGTAAAACGACAGGCCAGTACACTTTCATCTCGAGTTTCTTGTCACTGGCTCATCATATTTGTTCAGCTAGGTCCTAGTAGTGCACTATTGCTTTGGTATTTAAATAATAGTTTCAACTCTTTTCAGGGATTAAACACATAGGGCTACATTACAAGTTTAGTGCTAATTTATTGCATGCCCATAAACTAGCGTATGATAAATAACCAGCCATTACAAGTGGCTGGTTAATGTTACCACAAGCCCCCGGTAGCAATTAAGGCTCAAAAAATGAACCAGAGGTCAGACATCTGGTTAAAATTGTGTAGTGCCTTTTGGCAAATAAAACATTTGAGCATTTTTGTTTTTTATAAAAAAAAACTGCATTAAGCATTAACCAGATGTGGGGTGTTAGAAAAAAAACGGCACTGAAAAGTGCCTTTACATTGCAGTCTATGGGGACTATGTGTTTGCTGTGAATATATATGTATATGCTTACATACATATATATTTATGTAAATAAAAACAGAGAAGTGCTCAACCTGGGAACAAACAATAGCATAATAGCTTGTTCTATGGCTAGTTACCACCCAAGAAGCAGCCTCTTTTTGCTCAACATGTGCCTTTCATAGAGAAGAACTTTCCTGTAATATATCAGTCTGATCCTGACTTAATAGTGCAGTCCAGTCCCAAAATACCAGGCAATTCCCCTCTGAATGAGAGAAATGACAAAACCCCAGACGTACGTTCCGGCCTCGCCAGTGAGGTGCAGATATAACACTAGGCACACTGAGCAACGGGTCCACGTCTAACTTCCCGCATCACACTTAAGGAGACTTCCCTCAGGGTCATAATTTGCATAAATAAAAACTGAGAAGCGCTCAACCTGGGAATGAACAATAGCATAATAGCTTGTTCTATGGCTAGTTACCACCCAAGAAGCAGCCTTTTTTTTCTCAACATGTGCCTTTCACAGAGAAGAACTTTCCTGTACTTTATCTCTGTTTTTATTTATTTATATATATATGTGTTAATATGTCTATAGTAGCAAGAGAGGAAAAGTAAGGGTGACATAGAGCTAGGGTTAAAAATAATGTTTGTACCTTATCGTGCTGATGGGAAAACGTGCAGTCATCCTCAGCGCTGTAGCAGGAAAACATCCCCAGTGAGACACGTTGCTACCTCCAGCGGGTGTTCCAGAACTTAGAGACAGTAAGGAAAAATCCCCTTGTAGCACAGAAGAGGTAATAGGTAACAAGTCCTCCGTAGAAGGTACACACTATGCACAGCCTTGTTTAAAACTTAAGTTGTTTAATCAACATGCATTAAAAATATGGAGACACAAACTCACAGTGAAGCAGAAAGGTGCAACAAGTCACGGAGCTGACGCGTTTCATGTCTCACAGGCGCTTTCTTAAAGATAATTTGTGAACAGGTGAGCTCAGACTTTTCAAGCCCGGTCGATGCGCCCACAAAAAACGAACATGACCTATACTGTCTGTGTAACTGCATCTGACATAAAAGACGACACTTTACTCACATTTGTTTTATAAACAGAGGTAATGATGATCGTATATATGCCTAATACACAGAGAGTATACTTAAACAATATAACTTTAGATACTAAAATAAACTACAATCAATTAAAAACATTTCCGCTAATATTGCGGTAATCTGCATGCTGCAATATATTCCAGAGCTTCTTTCGGTTCCTATATAACTACTGTCCTTTATATGTAGCATTAAGTTTTTAATTGATTGTAGTTTCTTTTAGTATCTAAAGTCTGGCTTTGTTAACATAATTGTTTAAGAATACTCTTTGTGTATTCGGCATATATACGATCATCATTACCTCTGTTTATAATACAAATGTGAGTAGAGTGTCGTCTCTTTTGTCAGATGCAGTTACACAGACCGTATAGGTCATGTTAGTTTTTTTGTGGGCGGGTCGGCCAGGCTTGAAAAGTCTAAACTCACCTGTTCACAAATTATCTTTAAGAAAATGCCTGTGAGACATGAAACGCGTCAGTTCCGTGACTTGTTGCACCTTTCTGCTTCACTGTGAGTTTGTGTCTCCATATTTTTAATGCAGGTTGATTAAATGACTTACGTTTTAAACAAGGCTGTGCATAGTGTGTACCTTCTACTGAGGACTCGTTACCTATTATCTCTTCTGTGCTACAAGGAGATTTTTCCTTACTGCTAATATGTCTATATATTATATACACATATTAACACATAAATATATGTAAATATTCATATACAAATATATTTACAATCTGCTGCCTATCGCTGTGCGACTTATCCCCCTTGGCTGAGCTAGTTTTCATGCCAGAACGAGGCTCCCATATTGGAGCCTATGAAGTGCGGTCTCGTGAGTGCAAAGCTTTCGTGCACTCACGAGAAAGTGATATTTTGCACTCCACTTATAATGTGGTCCATAGGGGTTAATTCTCATCCTTTAGAAAAAAAACCCATATGTAATGATTTTCTACAAAAAATAACTTTCAAAGTCTAAGGAGATTACAGTTGGTACTGCTTTTTAAGGAATTGTAGTTGACTCCATATTTATATGCCAGCAGTATTGCAATAATAAAAATGCTGTAACACGTAAGAGCATTTTATGTTGTCCTTTTATGTCTTTTTAATAGTAAGTTGGAGTTGGAAAATCCTTTTAAATAACACATAGAGGTTAAGTTGAATTTATAACCATGTGATTTATAATATATTACACAGATTTACTCTATTTATAGACATGATTTTGCTACAAGGAAAATCATACTTAATTTTAGCATTTATCAAAAAGATAGTGCTATTTATGTTTTTTGTTTTTGAAAGTATAAAAATAGTGTACACTTTATATATAGAATAAACTGTTAATATTTTTTTAAGATTGTGTCGTGCTGCATAATTTATTCACTCTATTTTTATAACTACAAGCTGTCGCTGTATATGCTATTTGTGGCATATCTGCTTGTCAACATTATATACGATTTTTTTACAGAACAACGAGCAAAGCAAAATTCTGACACAGTAAATTAGAACACTTATTTTTTGTTCATTCAGTAAAATACTGAAGTGTAGTAGAGTAAAGATGTGGTTTCCTCAGTTAATGGAAACAGTTGTGTGCAGCATTTAATAATGAGATATAGTACAGAGGAAAAAATATATTTATATTGTACATAATGTATATTAAACAAATATTAATTTTACAATAATAATATTTGCTGTGTGGCTATTGATAGTGACTGTGATAATAACAGTTATAAATGTGTATTGATACTTAAGCCAATTAAGGGTTAGATTACAAGTGGAGTGTTATCGCTCGTGCACTAACTCCTTTAGAAGTACGTGTTTTGCGTTGCGTGTCGGGCAGCGATTGTATTACAAGTTGAAAGTAAAGTGTTTTCGCAAAAGTTAGAATATCGCAACCATGTTAACGTATTCTACCATAGAAGTCAAAGGAGAATTTTCTCAAGTGCGTTAACTGATATGAAAATATGAATATTTCACATTCTAATGTTCTTCACATAAAAGGATATGTTGAATGCATATTTATATATATATATATATATATATATATATATATATATATATATATATATATATGATGATTTGGCACAATATATATCTATACCTATTTATATATATATATATATATATATATATATATATATATATATATATATATATATATATATATATATATATATATATATATATACATAGGAATATATATTTATAAAAAACTTAGAACATATTTCTTTTTGTGAAGAATATTGGTATGTGAAATATTTACATTAAATACATAGTTAAACACTTTATTAAATATGAATATTGCATAAATATGATTTTACAAGTTTTCATCTACTTAACTGCAAAGGGCTTCAATGCACTTATATGTTTATATGTATATATATATACGTATGCATTTATTTGTTTACATGTGTATATATGTCTGTAAATACATAAATACACATATAAATACATATTTTCACACGCACACACTCATAATTGTTGCAATTAAAAATGTTCAGGCATTCTAGTGTTTATTTTTTTGTCTGTATTGGTATGACACAAACAAGTGGAGCATTCTACGCAAAACTCCAAAAATGGACTGGACAGAATTATTGGCGCCCTTTGCAGTCCATTTTTTTTCCAAATAACTGAGACCTCATTTCTTGAGCCCTTATAAGGATTTCATGCAATTTTTTGCTAATATTTTTTATTAGACGGCGTTATTATGAGTGTAACTGTATTTTTAAATGTATTTTTGATGTGTTTTGTAACTCTTTTTTTTTACTCTTGTAACAGTTACCAAGAGCTAGGAAGTTGTGCTTTCCTGACATGCATTAAATTCAAATACGCTCAAGCGATCGTGTTTACTTTCAACTAGTTATACGGGCACTCCTCCCAACATGCACAAACAGGCGCTATAAGCCAGATAGCGTTAGAATGCAACAGTTAGCACGCCACCTGTAGTCTATGGGGATAATTTATTATTGACTGAATTGGGCCAATTCACCCTGTTTCCACGCGTGCCTTTAGGCTCGCTGGAAACAGGAGTTAAGAAGCAGCGGTCTATAGACCATAGACCGCTGTTCCTTAACTCATACGCTAACTCTGAGGCTGAGTACAGCAATCCGCCCAATCCTAACTTATTTAACCCTGTGGGAAAGAGAGACTGAAACTGAAAGATCCAATAGGTTTCTCACTGATGTAGCCTGGTGTACCTATTATATTGTTGGACTAGGGGGATTACTTCAAGGGGTGTGATGGAAAAGCTACAGGTACCCTTACAGTGTTCTAATGCATTATGTTTGTATACACTGTGTTTAAGGGAGCCTTTTTTGATGTTACGAAGATGTTCACTCCATCTGGTCCTGATCTTCCTACAGGTACGCCCCAAATACTGTACACCACATACACATGTTAAGACATAAACCACAAATTTAGCATCACAAGAAATGTTTTGTTTGATAGTGATCGTCTCCCCAGTTGTAAATGAAGTAATTTCTGTCTTTCCATGTGTAATATGTGTACACATCAGACATCTCACCTTTCTACATCTAAATGTACCTGGCTGATGATTATTAGTGAGGTGACTAGGAATTCTTTTTGAGGAAGACATTCTATTAGGTGACCACTTGTCTTGTCTTTTAGAAATCACTACCTTACTGGGTGCCAACTTTTGTTTCAGTGTAGGTGCTCTCCTATATACCATTTTTTGGATTTTTAGACAATACATTTTTCCAAAACTGATCTTTAAGCAGAATTGGCCAATGTCTATGTATGACTTGCCTTATTTCCCTATGATAGTAGTTGAATTGTGTAATGAATAATGGGGTTGATGTAACACTGGTATTCATCTGTGAATCATCCCCAATGTCCTTGACTTTTTAGTATGCTGACCCTATTCAAATTTTTGGGTCTCTTATAACCGTCCATAATCAAACTTGTGGGGTATCTGTTGTCCTTGAAACAATCTATTAAAATATTAGATTGTTCACTATATTTATCAAAGGTACTACAATTGTGGCGTATTTGCCTAAACTGACTATAGGGAATGTTGGTTTTCCACCCCTTTAGATGATTGCTGGAAAAATGTAAAAAGTTGTTGCTGTCTACATCTTTGAAAAAAGTAGAAGACGCATCATTCCCACTCTCATCCCATTCGAGAATTACATCTAAATATTCAATCTTATTAGGTTGTAGGTTATAAGTAAAGGAAAGTCCCATGGCGTTAGTATTCAAACTTTCCATAAAATGACTGGCTTCTGCAATGGAACCCTGCCATATAAAAATAAGGTCATCAATATAACAGCCATAGAATATCAGATTGCCCCTCCAGTTAGAGTTGTAAATATAAGTCTCTTCAAAACCCCCATAAAGAGATTTGCAAAACTGGGGGCTAACCTGGTACCCATGGCCATCCCTTTAACCTGTAAATAAAATTTGTCCAAACAATGGAAATAGTTATGAGACAATATAAAAGATATGGATGCTAAAATGAACTCCTGTTGTGCTGTAGGAAAATATAAATATTCTTCCAAAAATCTCCCAATGGCTTGTAGACCTAGTTCATGATCAATATTAGAGTAGAGTGCTCCTACATCACAGGATAGCCAGTAGTAGTCATCCATTCTCTTAACCTCTGATAATTTATTAAGGAGGTTTTTAGTATCTTTTAAATATGATGGCAAGGTCTTTACATAACCCTGTAAGAAGAAATCTATGTACTCTGATAGTTTATCAGTAAGGCTATTAATGGCCGCAATTAGGGGCCTGCCAGGGGGATTTTTTTTATTTTTTTGGCAGGTGGTAATAGTAAGTCATGTTGGAGTGGTCAGGAGTCAGATAGTTTCTTTCTTTTTTATTTAAAATTCCTCCAGATAGAGCCTGTTCCAATAGATTTTTAAGTAGTTTGCAAAAGGCTTCCGTGGGATAACTTTTTAATTTTTTGTAATATACTTCATCTCCCACTATATTAATGGCTTCATTCTGTAGTCATCATAGTTCTGCAATACTATGCCCCTGACCTTATCCACTTGGCGGATAACTAGATTATGGTCACCCGCCACACTTCTAATTGCTCTAAGTTCCTGTGGCCAGATCTTAGCTTTCTTTGATTTGGGACAGAGTTTAGTAGTGATTTTTTCTAAATCCTCTAATACAAACTGTTGAAACAGTTCAATACAAGATGCTTCTTCCTTGGGAGGGTTACACAAGGAAGGGGGGGGGGGGGAATGGAGTATGTTTGAAATCTTCAAATAGATGGTCAGTTAATGATGAAATGTCTCTATGTATAACTTGTAAAGATTGGTCAGCAAGCATTTCATCTGGGAGAATAGATGTTCCCATAATTTTCCTTTGTTTAAGTTTTTTGGCTGCAAAATAGCGTTGAAGGGACAATTTTCTCGTAAATTTGTTAAGATCTACGAAAAGATAAAACATATTGGGAGCATCAGGAGGGCAATATGATAAACCACCACCCAATATTCTGATTTCATCAACATTGAGGGCGTGGTCTAATAAGTTAAAGATACCCTCTTTTAATTTTTGAAGTTTCTCCTTTTTTGAGGTGTGCCCTCTGCCTCTTCTTCCTCGCTTGGATATACCCTTTTCTTGTGATTGTTTTGGTGTTGTTTATTTTTCTCCACAAGGGGGCCAATTGTCGCTCCTCTAAAAAATTACTACTATTGTTAGAGGTTGATGGTCTTTCATCATTTCTATGATTTTGTGGAGTAAAACATTGAGTATCAGGAGCTTGATTTCTCTCTTCTAAAACCTGATATATATTGTGTGTCTGTGTTGTATATTGGCAAGATGGTTGTCTGGGAGGATACTGGGGCTGATGATTATAGTATCCTTTGTTGTCTTGTGGTGTTGTTTATTAGACCATTCTGGTTATTATAATTAGTCTCATTAGTATGAGTATTCTTCCCATGTGAGCTGATTTTCCCAGTATCCCAACCATTTCTGGTGTTATGATTATAATTATTGTTTTCAAATCTGCGGTTCCCATAGTTATTTCTATTTTTATTCTTATTTCCATTATTTGATTTCTTGGAATTTTGTACTACAGTCCATTCCCCCTCTTTATCAACTTAAGGTTTTTTGTTGTAAGTATAAACCAAACCATTAGTATAATCTTCCTCATCCCTTTTCATTTTTTGTGTTTTTATATTAATTAGATCAGTCTGATAGCTATCAGAGGCTTTTATGGTCAAATTTTTATTCTATGATAATCTTCGTGATCTTTAAAATTATTCAACTCATTTTGGAAGTTTTCAATATCTTTTGCTACCTCTTCAACCAAGGACTGTCTATGGGTGATGAGGAGATCAATCAAATTAAATGAGCAATCATCCAATATAGCATACCGTTTTTTCAATAACTCCTCATTGTTTTTAAAAGAGCAATTCTTAAAGACTCTCAGGCCTCTGGGGATTTGTTTCTTTTCTTTGTACTTTTTTAAAGTGTCTAAATCCCACCAGTGTCTGTGTGATGTGTACACATATTACACATAGGAAGACAGAAATTACTTCATTTACAATTGGGGAGACGTTCACTATCAAACAAAACATTACTTGTGATGCTAAATTTGTGGTTTATGTCTTAACATGTGTATGTGGTGTACAGTATTTGGGGCATACCTGTAGGAAGATCAGGACCAGATGGAGTGAACATCTTCGTAACATCAAAAAAAGCTCCCTTAAACACAGTGTATCCAGACATAACACATTAGAACACTTTAAGGGTACCTGTAGCTTTTCCATCACACCCCTTGAAGTAATCCCCCTAGTCCAACAATATAATAGGTACATCAGTCTACGTCAGAGAGAAACCTATTGGATCTTTTGGTTTCAGTCTCTCTTTTCCACAGGGTTAAATAAAGTTATTGATTCAGCTGCTTTTTGATTGCCATGTGCATTTATATACATATGACAACTTATATAATCAAATACAGAAAGCTCACACACGATCAGAGATACACCCCCAGGGGGTTTACACTTTAAAAGACACACTTTAAGTGAGCAATAAGCTCACATACGATTAGAGATCTACCTCCCTGTAGTTCTCACAGCTAATAAATAATTCATGTAAAGACACATACAGAATTAGAACTAGAATTGTTAATTGCAGTTTGTGCACATACATTTAGTAGTTTGTGCACACACTTACAGGCACTCACGTATATAATTATTTTTAAATACGTTTACTCATGATAAGAGATCTACCTCCATGGAGTTTTTCCATTCCAAAAGATAATTTAGGTATCCACACGTAAGGAATTGAAATTAGAATTTTGAATAGCATTTTTTGCACCCACATATAGTAGTTTGTGCACACACTTATAGGCACTGAAGCACTTAATTAATTTAAAGTGAGCAATAAGCTCACAATTAAAGATCCACTCTCATGGAGTTCCTAATAGAGAATTTTGGTAAAGACACTTATGGAATTAGAATTTGAATTGTAAACAGCAGTTTGTGCACACATATAGTAGCTTGTGCACACACTTATAGGCACTTAAGCACATCATTCATTTAAAGTGAGCAATAAACTCACACACGATTAAAAATCCACCCTCATGGAGTTCATAATAGAGAATTTTGGTAAAGACACTTATGGAATTAGAATTTGAATTGTGAACAGCAGTTTGTGCACACACATTTAGCAGTTTGTGCACAAACTTATAGGCACTTATTAATATTAAGTGAGAAATAAGCTCACACACATTTAGGGATCCACCTCCATAGAGTTTTTACTGTCAATAGATATTTTAGGTAAGACACATATGGTATTAGAATTGTGAATAGCAGTTTGTGCACACACAGATAGCAGTTTGTGCAAACTTATAGGCATTTTCGTACATTACTCATTTGAAGTACACATATTATATATTTTTATTATTAGTTATAGTTTTTTAGGTTGTGGGTTATTTTTGGCAGCTTCTGACAGCTTCAACTGAATTTTTACATTGTGTTATTCAACAAAGCTGTTACATTGTATTATTTTGTCTATACACTTTATACATTAACTTTCTTAATGTTAGCATTAATGTGTCATCTACTTTTGATTTGATGTGTCAGTTATTTATTTTATTCTGTTTCATTATAAGCGTTTTTCATCGCAATTCCAATAGGATATATGTACATATGATTTTATCTGTGAAATAGCTTTGTATACAAGGATTTATCAGTTGGGATTGATTGATTGATTGTATTATATAATGTAGACATATTTTAGATCTAACACTGTTTTGAAACTGACTGTTTGACACTACAGCTAAAGACTGTTAGTGAATAGATGACATGTTCATTACACCTGTGCTCTCAGAATCTGATTCGATAGGATAGCATTTAAATAAGTGCATCAGTATAGGGTTTGTTATGCCTCAGGAAACAGCGTAACTGCTGAGAAACGCGTTGTATATCTGGGGGTACAGGCTGTACATAACCATCAGCTTTTAACACTGTATTGTTTGAATTTTATATGTTTTTCAACTACAACAGTGTTTACAAGCCCTAATTGCCAGGTGCACATATGTGTTGGGCCTACTGTTTGGTTCATCACTGTGTGTTTGAGCTGTCCCTGGACTACGTGCAGCTGTCGGGAGGAGGTGAGTTGACACTCCTTTATACTGCCAGCCTGCGTCTACTAACACATAAGGGTGCTCTATGGAAATGTGAGTACTCTGTGTTTGACATTTTCTATCTGATTTGTCTATTTGGTGACTGATACACACATGAGGCGCCTCTCTTATATTTGCTAGATGCTGTTGTTTTATCTAACACCTAAATAAACCTATTAACCCCTAAACCACCGGCCCCCACATCGCAAATACTAAACTAAACCTATTAATCCCTAAACTGCCAGCCCTCCACATCGCAACACACTAAATTAAACTATTAACCCCTAAACTGCAAGGTACCCCTTTTATATTTGGGGTACCTTGCATTACTATTGGCTGGAATTTTGAAATCAGCCAATAGGATGAGAACTACTTAAATCCTATTGACTGATTTGAACTGGATGTCATTGTCGTCGCCGCCGGTCCTGCTCAGCTCCGCACCACTGGGATGAAGATAGAACATGCCCCAGCGATGGATGAAGATGTCGCTGCCTTTATGAAGATGGATGTCCGGACTTCAGGAACTGTAAGTACATTTTTGGGGGTTAGTGTTAGGGGTTTTTTTGGTGTTTTTTTTTTAGATTAGGGCTTTTTTATTTTTTTATGGGCACCAAAAGAGCTGATTGCCCTTTTAAGGACAATGCCCATACAAATGCCCCGTTAGGGGCAATTGGTAGTTTAGTTTTTTTTAGACTTAGGTTTTTTATTTTGGGGGGTTGGTTGGGTGGGGGATTTTATTGTTAGGGGTTACTTTGTAATTTTTTTTATATAAAAGAGCTGTTTGCTTCAGGGCAATGCCCTATAATAGGCCCTTTTAAGGGCTATTGGCAGTTTATTGTTAAATTAGGATTTTTTTTTTATTTTGCGGTGGCTTTTTTGTTTTTATAGGGGTATTAGATTGTTTAATTTGTATTATTTTGGATAATTTCGTTTTTTTTTTAATCTTAGATGTTTTTTATTTTTTGTAATTTTAGTGGTTTTTTTTGTAATGTTAGTTTTTTTAAAAAAAAATTTTTAGCGTTAGGATTTTTCATTTTGTAACTTAGGTTCTTTATTTTCCATTTATTTTTTATTTTTTTAAATAGTTATATTAGGTTTATTTATAGTTTAAGATGAGTTTTTTTAATTTCACAGGTATATTTTTTCTAATTTAAACATTGTTATATTATAACTTTAAAGTTAGGGGTGTTAGGTTTAGGGGTTAATATTTTAATTTAGTGTATTGCATTGTGGGGGGCCATAGGTATATTTTAGTATTTGGGATGTGGGGGGCCAACGTTTTAGGGGTTAATAGGTTTATTTAGTGTTAACGATGTGGGGGGGTCGGCAATTTAGGGGTTAATAGCTTTATTTTAATAGTAGCGATGTGGGGGTCATCGGTTTAGGGGTTAATACTTTAATTTAATGTTGGTGATATGGATGGGTGGCAGATTAAGGGTTAATAGGTTTATTATTGTATTTGTAATGCGGGGTATGGCGGTTTAGGCAGTTAATAGGTAGCTTATGGGTGTTAATGTACTTTGGTACATTTGTGTTTTGAGTTTTGTGAAACATTTTTGTTTTGCAAAATCCATAACTACTGGTCTTTGATCACGGAATTGATCTTTGCGGTATAAGCTATAACGCTAAAGGAATAGCCTGACCGAACAACTTGTAATACGGGAGACCTGAACATTCCACACTCAAAAGCCAGTTTTCTAAAGTGCGCAATAGAGAGTTGCGGTACAGGCTTAAATGCTTGCAGTATAGCTATACCACCGCGACTTGTAATATGGGAGCAAAACAGAATGAGAAGCAGTCTGCCAGGAACGAACAGCAGCATCAATAGCTTGTTCTATGGCCCGGTTACCACCTGGTAGTAGCTTCTTTCTGCCCAATTGTGCTTTTCACAGAGGAAATCTTTCCTGTAGTATATCAGTCTGATCCCGCCGACATGGTCAGTCCAGCCCCGAAATACCAGGCAATTCTCCTCTGAACAAGGAACATGACAACCCCAGACGATCGTTTCGGCCTCCTTTGGGCCTCGTCAGTGAGGTGCAGCCATATCCCTCTAAGCACATTGGGCAAGGAGTCCACGTCTGGTTTCCCCCATCACCCTTAGGGAGACTATCCCCAGGGTCATATTTACATATGCAAAACAGAATGAGAAGCAGTCTGCCAGGAACGAACAGCAGCATCAATAGCTTGTTCTATGGCCCGGTTACCACCTGGTAGTAGCTTCTTTCTGCCCAATTGTGCTTTTCACAGAGGAAAACTTTCCTGTAGTATATCAGTCTGATCCCGCCGACATGGTCAGTCCAGCCCCAAAATACCAGGCAATTCTCCTCTGAACAAGGAACATGACAACCCCAGACGATCGTTTCGGCCTCCTTTGGGCCTCGTCAGTGAGGTGCAGCCATATCCCTCTAAGCACATTGGGCAAGGAGTCCACGTCTGGTTTCCCTCATCACCCTTAGGGAGACTATCCCCAGGGTCATATTTACATATGCAAAACAGAATGAGAAGCAGTCTGCCAGGAACGAACAGCAGCATCAATAGCTTGTTCTATGGCCCGGTTACCACCTGGTAGTAGCTTCTTTCTGCCCAATTGTGCTTTTCACAGAGGAAAACTTTCCTGTAGTATATCAGTCTGATCCCGCCAACATGGTCAGTCCAGCCCCGAAATACCAGGCAATTCTCCTCTGAACAAGGAACATGACAACCCCAGATGATCGTTTCGGCCTCCTTTGGGCCTCGTCAGTGAAGTGCAGCCATATCCCTCTAAGCACATTGGGCAAGGAGTCCACGTCTGGTTTCCCCCATCACCCTTAGGGAGACTATCCCCAGGGTCATATTTACATATGCAAAACAGAATGAGAAGCAGTCTGCCAGGAATGAACAGCAGCATCAATAGCTTGTTCTATGGCCCGGTTACCACCTGGTAGTAGCTTCTTTCTGCCCAATTGTGCTTTTCACAGAGGAAAACTTTCCTGTAGTATATCAGTCTGATCCTGCCGACATGGTCAGTCCAGCCCCGAAATACCAGGCAATTCTCCTCTGAACAAGGAACATGACAACCCCAGACGATCGTTTCGGCCTCCTTTGGGCCTTGTCAGTGAGGTGCAGCCATATCCCTCTAAGCACATTGGGCAAGGAGTCCACGTCTGGTTTCCCCCATCACCCTTAGGGAGACTATCCCCAGGGTCATATTTACATATGCAAAACAGAATGAGAAGCAGTCTGCCAGGAACGAACAGGGAGACCTGCCATTCCGCAGGCAAAGGCCAATTTTTCAGCGTTATATAGCCGTATTGCACACTTGTAATCTTGCTCAATATTGGAAGAAAACACAAATGATATTCTATATTTATTACAAACGGCCTCCAGAAAAATAGTTTAAACCTATTATTGTGCACACTTATAAAACAAAAAAGTGAAAAATTTATAAGAAACTTAACACAAAGGCATAGATTACAAGTGGAGCATATAAATATATGTATATATATATATATATATATATATATATATATATATATATATATATATATATATATATATATATATATATACATATATATATATATATATATATATATATATATAAATAAATAAACAAAAAATAATACCAGCACTTGCAATCAATATGTGCAATGTAAAGTCGTACAGTTATAAAGTAGCAACATGATCAATAAAACAAATATATGTTATTTACAATACCTGATCTGTCCAAGACCCCTATCCAAAACTGTTTCAGTACGTGAAGTCTTAACTGAAAATAAAATCCACTGGGAGAAGTGGAAAAAGTGTCTGGAAAACAGACACACACCAGCGCAGGAGCTCTGAGTGTAGTATTTAAAAGTAAAATAGAATGTGCAAAATAAAAACACACTTACACAAGTGTAACATTAAAAAATCATATCACGGTGGTCAGTGCTCCTTACCCAGATCCTCTGTAGATAAATCCCCAGAATGTCCATATTGGGAATATGAAATTAAGCTGTGGCTTTCAAACCGCTGCAGTTCCGTTTGGATTTGAAAGCCACGGCTTCACTTCATATTCCCAATACAAACATTACCGGGATTTACTAACAGAGGACCTGGGTGAGGAGGACAGACCACGGTGATATGCTTTATAAGGGTTACACTTGTGTAAGTGTGTTTTTATTTTGCACATTCTATTTATTTTTTTTAATTCTTTTTTTTTGAGGAAAATGCATTGCATACAGGATAATCAAATGGGTACAGCTTCCAAGTTTACATACATTACAATATTATGTCAAGAAAAGCATATCTATAGTAGTATAGCATGGTATGTTTATATTGATGATATGTTATATAAGAAGGCTCAGGCCTTAGCAATATTAGGGGAAGACCTTTTCATTTATAATCAACAACAACACTTAATAGCAATCCATATGAGTGCTGTGAGTTCTGTTGCAGTATCATTAATGTAGGTTCCCCTACTGAATGCCACATTTTCCTCATTTTCCAATTTTATCAAACAAAACAAGACAAAACTCAACAAAAAAAACACACTTAATAACATAAATATCAAATTATGAAGACTAATCTCTGCAGTCTGAGTTCTTGGACACCATAGTAAAGAGTAAATAATGTCTATCACTGTACAGAGAGAGGATGTAAGACAGTGGTTACAGTCTAGAAATAAGTAAATACACAGGTGTTAAGTGTCAAATTGATAGTCATGTAACGAAAGTTATTTGTGATATGAGAATGAAATGGAGTACATATATGTTGTCCGTTTCTGCAACAAGTGTTCAATACTGCCCTGGGGTGTCTAAAGATTCCAGTACCCTATCGATTTATACTATTTGCAGAGGATTACTGAAGCTATGGTGTGGTTCAAGATTTTTCCTTTTTTATAAAAAAAATATACAACAGTAAAAAAAAACCCACAGGTGGCCAACAGGGCCAAGGTTAAGATCTAAAACAAAGCAACAACAGTTATACCAGAGGGGGTTACAACAGAAGTAGAGTGCAGTTCAGTTAGTCTTGCAATGGAAACGACCAAAACCTATAATAATCCTATAATAAAAATATCAAAGTGTACCAATCATGACTCAAATAACAAACCGTTCTGAATCTGATAAGGATCTGAAAAAGAAAGAAAGCAGCAAACAAACAAAAAACGAACTGCAATATTAACTGTCCAACACATTTACATCAGAGATGGCTTCAGTTTGAAATCCATATGAAGTTTATCCAGCACATTCCCACAGTAGTACAAAGGAGGATCAAACTATAAATATATTATTAAATATGCTGGAACATTATTGAACAAAGCTTCATGGGGGAAGTAGCAAGTTGCCCCAGAGTCAATAAATGGGCTTAGATATACCTAGTAGCCAAGATTGATAACAAGAAAAAGTCCAAACCTTACTAGCTATGGGTTTGTTCGGGTAGAGAGTTTATCCAATTCCTGCATGGATTAGCAAGGAGCAACGGTACTTCCAGATCAGTCGATGTAGATATTTATGGAAATAATCCAGGATGTTAGGCAGGAGAATCTGTGTAGTCGGTGAGTAGCGAGTTGATAGATCCATAAATGGCTGCGTTCCAGGTGTGAGCTGCAACTGAATTGCCAGTAGTCGCAGATCTCTGTGTGATACTTTGCAGTGTGACTGACATACAGCATGGGAGATTGCATGGCAATCTTGCAATTTCAGACTATCTGTGTGGCGCCAAACAAAATTCAGTTTGAACGATTTTCCTGTTTCCCACAGATCAGCTGTCTTATTATGCCCTTCAAGAGCTGCATTGAGGTTCCCTTTCAACACTGATCCCAGTCTGCGGCAAGAATCGTTCTCCAGCAAGGCGGGTGTACCGGAGTTAAAAGGCCACTCTGCATCATCTCCTGAGTCAGACTCATCGCTGTCCAGCCATAGAGAAAGGGATAGAGAATCTTCCTTAACATGGACAGGGACGGTGATTAGAGTTAATTGAAGTCCCTGCAGGGATCGAATCTCTTCATGAAGCGCCCGACAGGAATTCATGAGGTTATCCAAATGTGGTAGGAATATAGCTATTAATTCCTTAGGGGAGAGTTCATCTTGGGGGGTAGAAGACACCGTAGTTGTGTCCCTTAATTTCATCTTTCAAAATGCCTTCCAGGGGAGAGAAAGGTGTTTGTTCCTCTATCCACCAAAGTTTTTGGACACAGATAATTGTCAAGAGAGACGTGGATGGCATCAGATTAAGGCTGCAAAAGGGTTGTTTTCAGAAAGCTTCAATATCATGCTGCCATTTTAATGTACCGCCCATCGGAAGTTTGCCCATTCTATTTTACTACACTCAGAACTCCTGCACTGTTGTATGTATATATATATATATAACGTCACACACTAAGGGCATTTTATCTGTTGTTTTCTTAATATATGTTTTTTGGGAGGGTTGGGTGGTTTTTAATGCAAAAGAGCTGATCACTTCAACTAAGGCACTGCCCGATAAATTCCTTTTTTCACAACAATTTTTAGAGTAGGTTTTAGTTGTAGTAAAGTTTTTTTTTTGAAGGGGACTTTAGTTATAGGATATGGCTTGTACTGTGTGTTTTTTTGTGGTATTTTTATTTGTAATGCTAGTGTTTATAACTATTGTAACTTAAGGGGTCATAGGTTAGGGGTCTTGGTGGGTTTAGCTGTTATGGGGTTAAAAGGTTAGCGGTTGGTAGTTTTCAGTGGGGGGTTTGTGGAGATTAGGGGGTTAATAGATTAGGGGACGTAAGGGATTATTGCAGTGTGCGTATTGGTGGTTTAGGGGTTTATAGTGTAGGGAGTTAATAGCAGTGGGCTATGTTGTGATTTAGGGGTTAATAGTGTAGTGGGATAATCTGTGTTGGGCTATGTAGCGGTTTAAGGGTTAATAGTGTAGCAGGGTAATTTGCAGTGGGCTATGTGGTGGTTTATTGGTTAATAGTGTAGCGGGTTAATTTACGGTGGTGGGTGTGGCGGTTTAGGGGTTAATAGTGTAGGTGGAAAAACTTTATTTTATTTATTTTGTGCTTAGTGCAACTTTTTTTTTAACCCAAACTCTTTATGTGAGCATTAAGTTCACATAAAAAGTTTAAGTGAAAAATGCAAATCGCATTTACTTTAATCTTGTAATACGAGCGCACATTGATGCTTTACACCACCCATAGAAAATATGAGTAGTGTAAATAACCTAAGTTTGTGCAAAGAATTTTGCGGTAATTTAAACACTGCACCACTTGTAATGTGGATTTGAGTACGCCACTTTTAATCTAGCCCTTTGTAATCAAAATACGAAATAGAAATTAATTAAAGGACCATAATATCAAAAAAGTGACATGACAGGACCTGCAGAGCACTGTGGTTTCCTTGCAGAAAACACTGATGATCCAATCAGCAGCGCTAGTCGCTTGACTTAGATGTGATAGGATCAGCAGCATTATCCACTCAGGATCAGCAGTGTGTGTGTTAAACATACAGTAGTGCAAGGTTGCTATTATGGCCTGTAACAACAAACTAAATGCCAATTTTGTTGATTTAGCCATTAAACCATAGTTCAAAGGGACCATATGTTGATTGGTCCATTTTAATAGTGTGTAATAATAGTGTGTAATGATGCTTAAGCATGATTAAGGGCATTGTTTAAGCCGGAAATGTTGCTGTGTTTTGGACCCAATGTTTTAAATAATATAATAATTTTTTAGCTGAAGAAGCTGGAGGATTTTTCTTTATGTTGATTTAGATATAGGCTTGGTCAGCTTCTTCCATATGCAGTGATGATACGTGAGCTGTTTCCATACTACTATTTGTGAACATCACCAGAAGGGGTGGGGGGAGGAGGGTTTCTCTATGTTACAGAAATATGTTTGGAAGGGGAGAGGGAGGAATGAGTGCCTGCACTACAGAAAAGGGAACATAAGATGGATCAGGGCCCTAACGTGAGATCACATGAAGGGGAAGGTGGGGAGGATAAGGTGAGGAACACTAAACTACAGAAAAATAAAAAATTATTAATAAATTAATAATCACAATCCCTCCATCCATACTGCACTCTGGCATATTTCCAGAAACAAATATGAAGGTGCAGTAGGGGGAGAGGGAAGAGAGCTATTTCTGAGGGGGAATCCCTAAACTACAGAAAATATATAAATAAAAAGAAAACCTAACTGCATACCAGTAGACTAGCTGCCAGTACCTAAAGTGATGGTAGATTATGATGAAAAGTCTGATGGGGAAGGGAAGAGAGATTTTTGGTAGGGATCAGGAAGATGGTAGGTGTCAGATGGGTGGGTAATCAATGTATTACATTACTTTTACCCTTAACAGCTAACAGATTAACCCTTCAATTTTTTAGAGGTGTGGTGCGCAGTTGCAATTACCCAAGACAAACAGAATTACTTTAGAGACCATCCTGGAGTCATTTAATGATCATAAAACTACTTTAGAAATTATTTGCACATCATCAGACATCATCAGGCTTGTAAAGTCATCAGCTTAGGTAAAAAATGCTGGGTGATGACATCAGAATGATTAGCAGATTACCTTACTGATTACTTCACAGGCATGAACAGCCAGTGAATTACTATAGAGTCATCTTATTGAAATATTTCAACCCGCGAGTCATCAATTACTTCAGAATGACTCCAGGAAGATCATCTTTTTTGACTAGGGTAGCAGCCTTCTAATTCTAATTACCAAAAATCAATGGCAAAGCTATGCATGTCTGCCATGTCTTAGCAAAGGGGATCATAGACAAACTTTTACAACCAGTTGTATTATGACTGCAGTAGTTGTGTGTAAATAATTTTCAGAGAGAAACCCAAAGTTTGTAAAAAAGTTTTTTCTTTTTTTTTTAACATGATTGTATTTGGCTCCCAAATAATGGCATCATATATACCAAAATGGGACTTGGGATGTCTACTTACAAAATGTATATAGTTTAGATTAATACTGGAATAAATGGGTCTATCTTGTATGTTATCCTGCCGTTAGATTCCTTACCCAAATCAAGTACAGTGTGTAACAAAGTAAAAATCATCCTCAAGCCAGTCTTGACTCTTTTATGACAGAAGAGCTAACTAAATGATAATTATCACGTTACATTGTAATCACATAATGCCATCCACTGATAATATGTATCTGAATTATCTATGACAGAAAAAATTGCTAGTACAATGCAACGGTAGCTTGGAAAGTTGTTTTAATGTTTTTTTACATTTTGCAAAGTGCAATAATAAAAATATGAGACAAAAAATAATTATTTTTTTTTAAAGGGACAGCCTACTCCAGAATTTGTATTGTTTAAAAAAGATATATAATCCCTTCATTACCCATTTCCCAGATTTGCATAACCAACACGGTTATATTATTATGCTTTTTACCTCTGTTATATAAGCCACTGCAGACTGCCCCCTTATTTCAGTTCTTTTGACAGACATACATTTTAGCCAATCAGTGCTGAGCCATAAATAACTCCACCGGAGTGAGCACAACGTTATCTATATGGCCCACATGTACTAGCGCTGTCTTTCTGTAAAAAAAATGTCAAAATGCACTGATATATGAGGCAGCCTTCAAGGGCTTAGAAATTAGCATATGAGCCTACCTAGGTTTAGCTTTCAACAAAGAATACCAAGAGAACAAAGCAAATTTGATGATAAACGTAAATTGGAAAGTTGTTTAAAATTACATGCTCTATCTGAATCATGAAAGTTTACTTTTGACTAGACTGTCCCTTTAATCATGAATCATCAAAAAACGCTATATTTTATTAGTGACGGTAATATGTATCAGAAAAACAGAGAATTGTATCCCTGTATGTAATTATATAAAAGTTATTAACAAGAGTAAATTTAAACAAATTGAAAGGGACGCAACACTAAATACATTTCTTGCGCCTCTAATCATGGGTGCTGCCATTTTCTAACCTAGGTTTCACTGCAAGTATCTGAAGGAGATTTATAGCACATGTGCAAACAGGTCAGCACTAGAATGTAGTGAAAGACAAAGTTCAACATGGCGGAACCTTCAACTAAAGAGAGGCAGGGAATAACTTCAATACCATGCTTATAGGATGTATTTAATGTTTAAAGTCCCTTTAAAGGACCATTGGACTCCATTAAAATTGCATAACAAAAATACAATGCAATAGCATTTACTCTGACTTTTAAATGAGCAGTAGATTTTTTTTCTGACAAATTTCTAAATTTACTTTTGCACTTACAATTTGTTGGCCCCCTGTATCATGTTTAATTTAATTTTCACTTTAGTGTCCCTAAAAAACAGAAATATATATCAAAATGAGTTCCATGATTCAGAAAGAGTATGCAATTTAAAAGAAATATTCCAGTTTTCCTTCATTTTCAGTTGTACAGGTGGCCCTCGTTTTACAACGGTTCAATTTACACCGTTTCAGAATAACAACCTTTTTTTCCAGTCATGTGACTGCTATTGAAAAGCATTGAGAAGCAGTTCATTTATTAAAATAGCCAGTAGGTGGAGCTGTCCGCTTGTGTTGCAGCAAAGCCAAGCAAGCTGAAATTAATCAGTTTAACCAGACCTGAGCTATCGAGCAGATTTCAAAGGAACAAAATCTTCCTGTCTATAACTCAGTCCAGATTGGAATGCATAGAAATAACTGTTTGCAGAAAAATGCAAGTGAAGTCTGTGTTGTGTGATTATTTTATTAGGTTTATAATGCTGTTTAGCAAATGTTTTTGTTCATTTAACTTAGTTTAATTATATTTTCTGTGTTGTGTGATTATTTTATTAGGTTTATAATGCTGTTTAGAATTTAAAGTCTTCATTTCAAAGATTTTAAAATAATGTATTAGGTGTTACTTATGAGAATTTTGAGAGGGGCCTGGAACCTATCTCCCTCACTTCCCATTGACTTACATTATAAACTGAGTTTCAATTTACAACGGTTTTGATTTACAACCATTCCTTCTGGAACCTAACTCCGGCGTAAACTGAGGGCTACCTGTACTTCTTTCGGGCTCCTAGGTTAAAACTTAGCTCTTTTCCATTAGAAAATACCTTACATAGGCTCAGGAGCATGCAGGTGTCTTAAAGGGTTGTAAACTCTTAGGCTCTGATAATCAATACAGCAGACCCATAAGACATTCCCTATTTGGCCTTGCCAGTCTCGCAATCCCTGGGTCTGCTGATATATTGCAAAAAAGTGGGATGTCCCTCTCTGTTCCGACTAGTGGCGATGTGTCTCCCATAGGAAATAATAGGGATCGCAGCATCAGCAAAGTCCGCCCACATCCCCACTCATCTGTGATCTCGGCATGGGTGTATTTGAAGTGTTCTTACACAACATAGACTGAACGTTCAACAAAACAAAATAAAAAGGTTTCTGTGTAAGAACACTTGAAATAATGCATCTAGTGACAGTTGCACTGTACTGTCACTAGATTTTATACACTGGAAAATCTTGCGCTAAAAAGCTGGCAAGACTGATATAGCTAAAAAGGTGTATTTAACATGGCGGGCAGTGCTTTGAATATTAATAATGTTTCTGTGAGACTGCCTTCAGTCAGCAGTTTAAAATATTTCACCGGCAATCTTGTCCTCGCGATAGATCCCTTTTAAATATATTGTAAATTATGGATGTTTCAATCATCAGGGCCTTTATATGAATGTTTTATTCTAAGGGCTCCATTTATTAAGCAGCAGATGCCTGAAACAGAAGTTAAAGGGACATAATACTCATATGCTAAATCACTTGAAACTGATGCAGTATAACTGTAAAAAGCTTACAGGAAAATATCACCTGAGCATCTCTAGGTAAAAAAGGAAGATATTTTACCTCACAATCTCTTCAGCTCAACAGAGCAAGTTCTGTGTAAAAAGTTATACTTCAGCTGTAGTCCAGCTGCAGGTAAAAAATAAATAAATGAAGAAATGAACAGCAGCCAATCAGCATCAACAGTGCTGAGGTCATGAACTCTTTTACTGTGATCTCATGAGATTTCAAAGTAAACTTCCTTAAACTGAATAGGGAAATAACATGAGTGTTTATGAGGCACGCTCCCTTGCCTGTCCCGGGACAGACATACTGATTTGCTGCTTAAAGTTCTTTACAATGTGGTGTGAATACTTTTGACATTTTGAGGTAAAATATCTTTCTTTTTTACATAAAGATGTTAAGGTGATATTTTCTAGTCAGCTTTTTACAGCTATGCTACATCACTTTCAAGTGTTTCAATATTTGGGTATCATGGCCCTTTAAGAAGCAGCGTTCATAAGACCGCTGCTCCTTAACTTGTCCGCCACCTAATACCAATACCAATACAATCGGGATGATTGACAGATCCTGCTAGCAGCTGATTGTCCGCCAGTGAGCAGGGGGTGGCATTGTACAAGCATTTCACTAGAAATGCTTCTGCAATGTTAAATGATGATAGCTATAGCGAATCATGTCCGCTTGACTATTAATAAATCTACCTCTAAGTCACAATCACACTATTGTGATTTTCACTAACAGTACAGGCAGCTTTATAACCGAGCTATGAGATGAGATTGAGCAGTCATGGGTTCCATAGGAACCTACTGCGTTCCGTTTCCATAAGCATCAGTGCTAAATCATCTGAATGCCAATTATATGTTGGCATGATGGGCATACTGGGAGCAATAGTTTAAAGGGACAGTAAAGTAAAAAAAAAAAACTTTCATGATTCAGATAGGGCATGTAATTTTAAACAACTTTCCAATTTACTTTTATTACCAATTTTGCTTTGTTTACTTGGTATTCTTAGTTGAAAGCTAAACCTAGGAGGTTCATATGCTCATTTCTTAGACCTTGAAGGCTGCCTCTAATCTAAAAGCATTTTGACAGTTTTTCACCACTAGAGGGCGTTAGTTCATGTGTTTCATATAGATAACATTTAGCTCGGCTGACTCGCTAGGGATACCGCAGCTGTTCACTGAGTAAGCATATAACCAATGGTCCAAAGTATTGGAGGAATTATCTTGTAATAAAAAGTAGATACCGCCCTTGGTGCAGATAAACCCAGATACAGAACACACACACAGCAAGTGTCAGAGGGCTTATACTCACAAGCGGAGTTGCACAACCAGTGCAATATCGGGAGTGCCGAATATTTAATGAGCATTAAAGATTCGGCACGCCCGATATTGCACTGGTTGTGCAACTCCGCTTGTGAGTATAAGCCCTCTGACACTTGCTGTGTGTGTGTTCTGTATCTGGGTTTATCTGCACCAAGGGCGGTATCTACTTTTTATTACAAGATAATTCCTCCAATACTTTGGACCGTTGGTTATATGCTTACTCAGTGAACAGCTGCGGTATCCCTAGCGAGTCAGCCGAGGGGCTCTGAAGCTTCGGCTCATCTGTTATTGCACTGCATGTGCAAGTAATTTTGTGAGTATCACATTTCCACTTTAGTATATTATACTTTGTATGCAAGGATTTTCTGCACCAGAGCGCCTCTTCCTTTTTGTTTCTCTACAGAACGCAGTCATCTTTATTCCACATATTTTGGAGAGAGCAGCTATGGTTTGGGACACCATTTTGGATTGGACTTTATTTTTTGGGACATTAATTTGTGTTCAACGGATATACACTTCTCCACCTTATGATTGTGGTGACTATGCTTAAAGTGACACCTTTGTAATTTACATATATTTATATTTGGGGTATTATATATCAAATTTGGTTTCAATAATTTTTCTATATCGACATTAATAATTTTTATATATAATAATATACACATGCCTTATTGGTTGAAAGCATAAAATAGGCGCACCTTATTTATCTTTGGATATATTACTTATATCAGTATAAGTTCCATCTGTTTTTAATATAACTGTGTTGGTTATGCAAAACTGGGGAATGGGTAATAAAGGGATTATCTACCTTTTTTAAAAACAACATTTCTGGAGTTGACTGTCCCTTTAATCAGTGATTCACTCTTTACATTGGAGAGTCCAATTAGACAAACTGCGCATGCGTGCATTAGCATCTATGTATAGAGCGAATGAGAACATCATTACACTACAGAACAGTAAGCGGGCAGAGGGAATTGCAAGTTATGGTATCACAAAAAACATGATATTTTTAAAATGAAAAGTAAATAACAAATAAATATAAATTACAGCATTTTAAGTTGTGGAAGGCACATAGGGGTCAATTTATCAAGCTCCGTACGGAGCTTGATGCTCCGTGTTTCCGGCGACTAAAGACCGCTGCTCCATAACCTGTCCGCCTGCTCTGAGGCGGTGGACAGAAATCAACCTGATCGAATGCAATCAGGTTGATTGACACCCCCTACTTCCGGCCGCAAATCTGCAGGGGGCGGCATTGCACCAGCAGTTCACAAGAACAATGATAGCATACGCTGTCAGCATTTATCGATGTGCTGTGGATATGATACGCTACATCGTATCATGTCCGTCCGCACTTTAATACATTTGCCCCAAAGAATAAACAAGCAATTTATAATTTAATTAACCATTACTTTAACAAATAAACTTTTCTCAAGTGCATCAGTTAAACCTTCGTGCAGGAAAGCTGTTATGTGAAATACATTCTTAAGAAAACATGATACCTTTACATACAAACAACTGCTTTGTGCCATTAATAACTTTTGAATGTTTGCATTTCATGAAATGTCCAGTAAAAAGTCTACACCATAACAAGCAAAGAAAGATTATGAAAGCAATTAAGCCAACATGAATTAATGGCTAAATGTGATGCGTAGCAAAATACTAAATAGCGAGTAAATGTTTTCATACTTATTAGGGAAAAGGTCATTTCAGTTTATTTTGTAAGGGCATCTGGGCATTGAATTTAATATTTTGTGATTTCTTATTGAAAATGTTGGTCTCACATTATTTCTTTTTTTTAGCTAAACAAAAAGAAAATGTAAATTAAACATTTATGTGAATATTTCTGCAACATTTATATGACTATTTCTTCAACATTTATTCTGGCACTGGTGCAATCCATCTGATGTTCGCCCCTGTTCAAGGATCTATCTTTACCATCTATTTCTGCTACAAGATGAAGCTAAACAGACAACAAGGTTACTTAATCTCAAATCATTCCCATGTGACTTTTACAAGATTATAAAACGCTTTCTCTGTCTATGAGATTATAAAATCAAGACTGTTGCTGTCGCCACAACCTTATCACTAGACATTAGCCTTATAGGGAAAAATTGCTTAACATCCGACCGGTCATACACAGGAAAGTCCCCAAGGCACTGTTCTTTAACGGAAATTTAGAGCTGTGCTTACTTGCTTGGCAGACACATATTGATAATGGCTTAATGTGGCAAATGTTTCCTGGTAAAGAACTCAAAACACTACAATAAATCTACTGGACTAAAATAGGAGAGAGGTATAAGTCATTGGCCCATATTTATCAAGCTCCGTACGGAGCTTGAAGGGCCGTGTTTCTGGCGAGTCTTCAGACTCGCCAGAAACAGCAGTTATTAAGCAGCGGTCACAAAGACCGCTGCTCCTTAACCTGTCCACCTGCTCTGAGCAGGCGGACAGACATCGCCGGAAATCAACCCGATCGAGTATGATAGGGTTGATTGACACCCCCCTGCTGGCGGCCGATTGGCCGAAAGTCTGCAGGGGGCGGCGTTGCACCAGCAGCTCTTGTGAGCTGCTGGTGCAATGCTGAATACGGTGAACGTATTGCTCGCCGTATTCAGCGAGGTCTGGCGGACCTGATCCGCAGTGTCGGATCAGGTCCGCCAGACCTTGATAAATAGAGGCCATTGTCTGGTCTTGATTACTTTTGGAAAGTGACTACTTTAGAATATTTGGCTTTATTCAGTGCATGGTGAGATCTCAGAACTCACTACATCCTGGTGCAAGAATTCTGTGTCACTAAGGTTCAGGTTAAGGGTAAAAATTGGTCCTAGAATTAACCTGCCTTGGTTTAATATATTTTGTTTTTAGAGTTTGAAATCAGTGGCACACTCAGCAAAAAAGAAAGATCATATGACAGAGCATCAAATAATGTAATACAATAAAGTAGCCAATAAAACTAATCAAAATGGAACAAGCGAGAAAATATATTACTTTGCCAGTTGTGAAAAAAAAGTAGAGGGAAAGAATAGATTAAGTAGGGAAGAAATAGAGAGAAGATCCGTTGAGCTACATTACACAAGTCCAAGGCAAACAGAAAAAAGGGAGGGTCTCCCGGGGTGTTACCCCCCACCCCCATGCTGGTTGTTGGGTATCATGATTAACATAGTCATCCCTGTAAAAATTAACCTTTTGGAATGTGGACAATTTATTGAGCTTCATGAATGAGGATTCAGAATTACACCCTTTTGATGCCAGTGAAGGCTGCAATGTGTTGTAATCCTCTTAGGTATCTGAGTGGTTAATGGGGACTTGCCCTCTAACAAATGTCACATGAAGCGATACTTGTTTGTTGTAAAATAAATCTCCTAACCTTAGATTTATAAAGGAAACAATATTATATAAAATATGCCAGTGCTTAAAAACATTTCTATAAATAAATACATTTATTTACAAATAAATCTCTTATATTAAACATTGTAATCAAAAAGTAAAAATGACTTAAAGGACCATTAAATAAAGCAAAATTGCTGAACAAGCTAATGCAATAGCAGTATGATTTCCTTTTCTTAAAAAATGTCAAAATTCCCTTTATTGTGTGACATTTATCAGCCACTGACTCATATACTTATAAAATGTGAACACAGAGATTTTATTAAATAAAAAGACTGAGCAATATGATAATAGAAATAAATTGTACAATGTATTAAAGTTTATTAAAACGTTATTGTCCCTTTAACACACATATACATAATATCCCTTTGTAAAGTCCATAAATCATCCACAAAGTTACACAAATAAATGCAAATATCAAATAAAGAGCCAAGTCTTCCACTCTAAATAATTATCAAGATGTTTTATTAGGACAACTCAACCCTAGATTGGGATGACTGAAGAAGAAATGCCTCTAAACACAAAAAAACTAATTTGCAAAGAAAATGTGTCATGAAGTGATTTGTAAAATGTAACTTTTATTAATTCACAATTTAATAAAAAGACAGCTTAGAATAAGTGAATATCCTGATAGCTGCCCACGTACAGGAGCAAATTAAAAGCACACCCGCTATGGTGTATGTGAAAAATAGTTACTCTAAGTAAATCATTGAGGTCATCAAGTAAATACCCAAACATATACTGTACTTATATTGAAATATTGCCTATAATGTCAATAATGCTGATTATTGTATGCAACCGTTGTAGTTTCAAATGGGTTATGCTAGCCCCTGTATTAATATTATAAAGGGGTTAAGCCATTATGTATTGTATCACTTGTTGCAACAAGAAATAACAGCATGTGGTTATTAGAGAAAGTCTCTGGATATATAGGTATATGGTCTGGGAGGTCAGTGCTGGGCCTGCTGTTTACCACAGATTTTATTAAACTAGCGTATGTTTTGTAGCATACTGTATGCTATAAAGTAAAAATTAGATATAAGGCTGGGATTGGTGGAAATAAGTACTGCAGCATCTATTATAGACTTGAAATAATAGTTATGTTTTTTATTACAATTCAGTAACAAAAGTATCGCTTTTCATCTGTGTTAATGGCTTGCCTATTGCTAATGCTATATCAGGTAGAGTAGTGATACCACTGTGATATTTAATTAGTTATAAAAATGGTCTTTAGTTTGGTGGTAATAACACCACTTGCTTAATCCCACAGGTTATTACTAGTATAAATGCTTAAAGAATATATCTTAAAGGGACAGTCAACACAAGAATTTTTGTTGTTTAAAAAGAAAGATAATCCCTTTATTACCCATTCCCCAGTTTTGCATATCCAACACATTTATAATAATATGCATTTTACCTCTGTAATTATCTTGTATCTAATCCTCTGCTGACTGCCCCCTTATTTCAGTTCTTTTGACAGACATGCAGTTTAGCCAATCAGTGCTCACTCCTAGGTCACTTTACGTGCATGAGCTCAATGTTATCTATATGAAACATGTGAACTAATGCCCTCTAGTGGTCAAAATGTATTCAGATTAGAGGCAGTCTTCAAGGTCTAAGAAATTAGCATATGAACCTTCTAGGTTTAGCTTTCAACTAAGAATACCAAGAGAACAAAGCAAAATTGGTGATAAAAGTAAATTGGGAAGTTGTTTAAAATTGCATGCCCTATTTAAATCATGAAAGTTTTTTTTGGACTTGACTGTCCCTTTAAAGACCAATAGTTTAACAATGTTTCCTACAGAGCCGGTAGAACTATTCGCCAAACAGCTGTGAAACTGTATTTAGATCAACACAGGTGATATATTAGACTAAGTGATATTATTATTAGAAATCTGCTATTAGATATAAAATTACACCTTTTCCACCAACACTGAATCTGCTAAGGGTAGCATAGCTCGCTTACCCAGGTAATATATATTTCTTTTAAAAAAGTAATTATTTGAATATGTCTAAAAGCCCTAAGGCTCAGAGACCAAAGTAGAAATTATAGAAGAGTAAAACTATAGTTAACTATTGTTATCGTTTAAACAACCATAGTGGAGCAAATTAAAAGAGAAAACAAACTCCCCATTGTATTTATTTAATTATCAAGATGTGTCTTTCAAATGGCATGGAAGAAAAAACAAAATAAATTATCTATAAAACAGAGATCAGCAAGCACAGTGAAAACCTGCTATAAGAAAGTGCATCACAATGCTTACAACATCACTATACCTGCTGGAGATGATCTATTCTGACCCAAAGATATGTGCCAGCCAATGAGAATCAACATGTGACATATCTAGAAAAATGATAGGGAAATGTATTTTCTAAACATAAACTATTACCATTTGTCAACTAGTAGTATTCAAGTCTTTATAGTAAACAACCAAAAAGTTAAATTTTGATAGGGATCCCAGATCCTGAAATTCTAATTACACAAATGTATGTTCATGAATATTTTTTGTAACCTGATTTTTTATAAATTAAATGATAAAGCTCAAAATTCAGCTTTGCCCAACACCTCGCTATCTACTGGTTAGTTGAAGACCTGGAGAGACCTACAAGCCACAATGTCTCACACCCACTGTGAAATTTGGTAAAGGATCAGTGATGATCTGTGGGTTCTTCAGCAAGGCTGGAATGGGCATATTTATCTTTGTGAAGGACGCATGCATCAAGTCAAGTACAAGGTTATCCTGGAAGAAAACTTGCTTCCTTCTGTTCTGACAATGTTCCCCAACTCCAACAGGACAATTTTCCAACAGAACATTGCTCCATGCCACGCCGGCAGTTCAATCAATGTGATGATGGAGGACCACCAGATCAAGACCCTGTCATGGCCAGCCCAATCTCCAAACCTGAACCCCATTGACAACCTCTGGAATGTGATGACGAGGAAGATGGATGGTCACAAGCCAACAAACAAAGCTGAGCTGCTTTAATTATTGTGCTAGAGCCGAGAAACACATTGCTTAAATTTAATAAATTGGTTTTATGTATTAATCTTCTCCCTCTGTTTCGCATGTCCTTGGTTTCAGCTGCCAGTTGGTGAAACAAAAATCTGGGTAAGTTTGTAGTCAGCCATACACAAGCTTGTATCCTGAGACGGGAGGTGAGTTTAATGGATGGCTATGAGGATCCGGTACCCCTTTTTAGCACTATTTCAGTGGTTTTGAACATGTGACTGTAACAGTGTAGTTCACGTTTTTATTAAGTTGAAGTTATTTATTGCATCATGACGCGCCTCCTTTACCTTGCTACTTTTTTATACCGATAAATAGTAAACCCAGAATACCTGATAATTTTGCAGTTGTCTTTCAATTTTTTCCAGATCTGTGTGTATATATATATATATATTAACTGGTAAAAAAGGTACGTTAATGCATAGAGTTTAAGTTCTTAATCAAACTTTAAAAAGCAAGGACATTCCAAACTTAAACTGCCCACGCCCTACGTGCTTTGCATGACATCATCAATTATATCACTGATTACATCACACATGACATTGTTGATGACATCATCAATGACATCATTAATGGCATTAGTAGTGACATGACCCATGACATTAACCTACAGATTATATTTTTTAAATCATCAATAACATCTCTAGTGACATCCCCTATGACATCACCAATGGCATCAGTAGTGACATCTTCTTTAAAATCATACTTTCACAAAGAAATTATATTTTCTATATAATCAATTACATCATGAAGTAACATTATCTATATCATCATTAATGCCATCAGAAGTGGCATAACCCATAACATCCCCTATGACATCACCAATGGCATCAGTAGTGACATCTTCTTTAAAATCATCTTACACAAAGACATTATATTTTCTAAATCATCAATGACATCACTAGTGACATCAATGCCATCAGTAAAGCCATAACCACATCATGCTTCAAATCAGAAAAATTATATTTTCTAAAAGTATAACTCATTAATAGCCACCACAATACACAGCAATCTCTTTCTGCTTTTTTCCCCCTATTTTCCTCACCATAGCCCATATCCTCATCTGTACACACAAGCAGCTCCTCATTCCTCCATCTCATTTCCTGCCCAACACAAACCACCTTACCTTTTGTGTTGTCCCCTCTATCAACCAGGTCTACATCACACCAGCACTTCATGACTCTCAATTACCTTAATATGTACCTGCAATCTGTGGTCTTACCCTTCCCACACTAGTCTATTTAACCCCTCTCCTTCCTTTTCTCATATGGAGTCCATCTTATCCTCTCCAGTAATAATACTGTATTTCTCACCCTCTTTTCCTTCTCTCTTATGCACTTCAGTCTTTTCATCCTTTACCTTTTATTGCCCTAATTTCTCAGGCACACGCAGCCTCTTCCGTCCTCTTGAGTTTCCTTGTACAACCTCCCTTACTTAGTTTTCTCAGACTCACCTGATCTCCTAAAGCATTTTTCTCCTTTTCCCTAACACAGAGCATCTTCCTAGCCCTTTTGCATCCACCATACACAATCCCTCCTTACCCTCTTAGATTACAGTAAACACATTTCATAATGTATTAAGTCAATACAAACATCATACTAAATATCTCACTACATACTTTTTTGTCCAATAGAAACATTAATACATTTCTACACATTGCTGTATTTGGTGGTACCCTTAATTACATCATATGTGATGTCATAAACAATATTGCACAATATAATCTGAGATGCATTGTAATACATTTTTCAGATTTCTCTAATGTGTAAAAAGTTGCCATGCGTTATGTCACTACTGATGCCATTGACAATGAATAGGTGATGTCACTAGTGATCTTATTGATGGTTTTAAAAATATATAAGTTCTCTGATCTGTAGGATGATGCCATGGGTTATGGTACTACTGATGCCATTGATGATGCCATAGGTGATGTCACTAGTGATACCATTGATGACATCATCAACAATGTCATGTGTGATGTAGTCAGTGATGTCATTGATGATATCATGCAAAGCACCCAGGGCCTGGGCAGTTAAAGTTGGGAATTGTTTTTTTAAAGTTTGATTAAGAACTTAAACTCTAGGCATTAACATAAGGTTTTTGCCTATTCATTTCCTTGTTTTTTTTTTTTATTTTCTTGAATTATTGAATTCACACTCATATGCACAATGTATATTTTTATACTTAAAGAAAGAAATATATTACACAGAGAGGATAAGACTGTCCAAAAAGAGTATTAAGATCAAACAGCAATTAGTAATTATTTAAACACTATACAATAAGTCTGATACGCTGAGCTGTGCACACACACAGTGATTGGTTACTATACAATAATTATGTCACACTGAGCTGTGTACATATACACAATGAATGATTACTATACAACACTATACAATAAGTCTGACACGCTGAGCTGTGCACACACACAGTGATTGATTACTGTACAATAAGTCTGACACGCTGAGCTGTGCACCACACACAGTGATTGGTTACCATACACCATTATACAAAAAGTCTGAGATGCGAGCTGTACACAGACACACAGTGATTGGTTACCATACAAATGTATAAAAAAAAGTCTTACACGCTGAGCTGTGCACATACACACAGTGATTACCATACAACACTATATAATAAATCTAACACACTGAACTGTGCACACACAGTGAGTGATTACTATACATCACTATATAATAAGTCTAACACAGAGCTGTGCACCTTACACAGTGATTGGTTACTATACAATAAGTCTGACATGCTGAGGTGTACATACACAGTGATAAATTACCATACAACACTATACAATAAGTCTGACATGCTGAGCTGCGAACCACACACAGTGATTGATCACCGTACAACACTATACAACAAGTCTAACATGCTGAGCTGTGCACCTTACACAGTGATTAGTTACTATACAATAAGTCTGACAAGCTGAGCTGTGCACAAACACAGTGATTGATTACAATACAAGACTATTCAATAAGTCTGACATGTTGAGCTGTGCACATACACAGTGATAGATTACCATACAACACTATATAATAAGTCTGACGTGCTGAGCTGCACACCACACACAGTGATTGATTACCATAAAACACTATAAAATAAGTCTGACATGCTGAGCTGTGCACATGCACAGTGATTGATTACCATACAACACTATACAATGAGTCTGACATGCTGAGCTGCACACCACACACAGTGATTGATTACCATACAACACTATGACAATGAGTCTGACATGCTGAGCTGCACACCACACACAGTGATTGATTACCATACAACACTATACAATGAGTCTGACATGCTGAGCTGCACACCACACACAGTGATTGATTACCATAAAACACTATACAATAAGTCTGACATGCTGAGCTGTGCACATGCACAGTGATTGATTACCATACAACACTATACAATAAGTCTGACATGCTGAGCTGTGCACATACACAGTGAAAGATTACTATACAACACTATACAATAAGTCTGACGTGCTGAGCTGCACACCACACACAGTGATTGATTACCATAAAACACTATACAATAAGTCTGACATTCTGAGCTGTGCACACGCACAGTGATTGATTACAATACAACACTATACAATAAGTCTGACATGCTGAGCTGCACACCACACACAGTGATTGATTACCATACAACACTATACAATAAGTCTGACATGCCTTGCTGAGCCGTGCACCACACAGAGTGACTGATTACTATACAAAACTATACAATAGGGCCGATTTATCAGGGCCCGTATTGTGCCTAATTCACCTGTTTCAGGCTCACCGGAAACAGAAGTTAAGAAGCAACACTCTTAAGACCACTGCTCCCTAATTCGTCCACCTCCTCTGAGGCAGCAGACATCAATCCGCCTGATCTAATATGATCGGGTTGATTGACACCCCCTGCTAGCAGCCGACTGGCTATGAATCTGCAGGGAGTGGCAGTGTACAAGCATTTCACCAGAACTGCTTGTGCAATGTTAAATGCTGACAGCATATGCTGGCGGCATTCAGAGATGTTGGGCGGACATGATCCGCTACAGTCTGACTTGCTGAGCTGTGCACATACAAACAGTGATTGATTACTATACAACACTATACAATAAGTCTAACATGTTGAGCTGTGCATCACACTCAGTGATTGATTACTATACAACACTATACAATAAGTCTGACATGTTGAGCTGTGCATCACACTCAGTGATTGATTACTATACAACACTATACAATAAGTCTGACATGTTGAGCTGTGCATCACACTCAGTGATTGATTACTATACAACACTATACAATAAGTCTGACATGTTGAGCTGTGCATCACACTCAGTGATTGATTACTATACAACACTATACAATAAGTCTGACATGCTTATCTGTGCGCATAGACATGAAGGGGAGGGGGTGGATCAGCCAGCATGGCTTATTAAGTAATTTTATGAAACTTGTTATAAAATACTTGCCAGCAACTTTTAAACATTTTTTTATGCCAGCTGCTATTATATAATTAGCACTTTTAGGATACACAAACTGAGATCTCAACATATTTTATGCCACTTTAACTCTATGGTATTTTCAACTCATAACCCTGTTTTTTCATTTTCAAATATCTCAAAACCTACTTAACCAAATCACTTGAGTAAAAATATGCTTATGGCGCCATCTTGGATTTTAGTGTAAGATCCTCACAACACAATCTATTTAAATCCCAACTTTCAGATGAATCCCTACAGCCGATTCTTAGATAAACTTGCCCAAATCTCCAACCTTTGCTTTTTCAACCTCAAATATCTCAAGAACTACTAAACCTAATCACTTCAAATTTTACAGTTTTGTATTCGGATTTAACTGCCAAATTTCAGTAAAATATGTCATTCCACTCCAAATATATGAGCATGTGAACAACCAATTCTTTAATGAAACAGCTTCTCAACTTATGTTCCCACATATATATATAAAATTTACACATAAATACATACACACACTTATATATATAGAAATGAAGAAGCGAGTAGCCAATGTCTAAAAATAAAAGTTCCAATTTTAATGGTCAATTCTAAAAAGTATAACAGGATTCAAATAGAAAGGTCTGACATGTTTCGGCCAATGGTCTTAATCTTAGACAGTGATTCTATGTGGAAAACCGCCAACATTTAAAAGCAGTACTTGAACCCTATTGGTTATTTAGGAAAAGGTAATCAATCAGAAACAGTTGTGATTACACAAATTGATACAGAGGATACAAATAGAAACAAAAAATTAAATAAGTTAGTGAATTCATCTTAGGTACAATATAACAAATTTCTAACATATAAACATTGTGAATTAAATTAATCAGATAATCTGTTTGCACAATACTCTATACTTTTAGTACACAGTTATTATTGAAATATATAACTTCATAAATGAAAGGAAGAGAAACCAAATTAGGTTAATTGCAAACAGCAGGATATACATAATTAAAGAATATTACATTTATATGTAAAATAAAAATATATATATATATTTTGGCCATATATATATGCATGTATGTACAATAGTGTGCTATGTAATAAGAGAGCGTGGTTTCAAGCAATGGAGTACTACAACGCTCCTGCGCACAGGTACACAAATGCATATAGTGACCCATTGATATGCCCTAATTTTAGCTATTATTGGTAAGTAATATATATATATGTATAGGGAGACCTAAGTGTAAATGAATTACTAAATTACAATTTATAATTTATAATTTATTAATTTGTTGATTATTTGAGATGGCGAAAGTGTTGGAAAAAAGGGGGGGAGGGGGGAAAATACATAAAGATTATTCCCAAAAATTTATAACATCATGAACAGAGTTATACCCCATTGGAATACGTGTTTCCAATGTAAAGATCCAAAAAGCTTCTTGTTTCAACAGAGCTTTATTAATATCACCACCTCTAGGGGCTACTTTGACTTGCTCAATGACTTTCCATTTGAAAGTAGTGTTACTACTGTTATGCCTTTGAATAAAGTGTTTAGCCATGTCTGAGCATGGATCTGACCGTTTTATATCTGACAAATGTTGCCTAATGCGTTCTCTGACCTCTCTTGTGGTACAACCCACATATTGTTTATTTGTGCATGTGCACCAAATCAGGTATACTACATTTTTGGATCTGCAATTTACACATCCATTAACTTTGTATGTTTTATTGGTGACAGCAGATGAAAAATCATTTCCCTTGTGTATGAAGCTGCATGGAATGCAAGCACTATACCCACATTTATACATCCCCTTGGAATTTAACCAGGAGTTGGAACTGGATGGTTTAGTGGGCAATACACTTGGCGCAATCTGATTACCTATAGTCACACCTCTCCTATAGGAGAATTTGCACCCTTTTTCTAAAGTAGTTGTTAAGCCTTCATCTGCTTGAAGCATAGGCATGTGTCTACGTATAATTTTGCAGATCTCTTTGTAGTCCGAGGAGTACTGTGTGACAAACGTCACTTGATCAACCGACTCCTTTTTTGTTTTTGATATATCTTTAAGCAAAATGCTTCTGTCTATAGAGTCAACCTCTAATCTTGCCTTATTGATGGTTGTCTTGCTGTAACCTCTTTGCGAGAGTCTTTTAGTAAGATCTTTACTCTGAGTGGCATAATCCGATTTCTCTGAACAGTTTCGTTTGACTCTGATAAATTGTCCTTTGGCAATTGCATAAGGAACTATGGGTGGGTGGTTGCTCTTACCATGCAAGAGTGTGTTACCAGATATTGGTTTTCTGTATATCTGTGATTTGACTTTATTCGTGTTAGGTGCAATACTGAGTTCAACATCTAGAAAATTGATTTTCATTTGATTAGTTTCAAAGGTGAATTGTAGATCCCAATCATTACCATTTAGGAATTCAACAAAATTCTCAACAGTGGTGGTGCTGCCCTTCCAAACCAGAAGTAGATCATCAATATAGCGATGATAACTCTTAATGCAATAAGTGTATGGATTAGCATCTCCATAAATCATATGGAGCTCAAACCATCCCATCACCAGATTGGCGTATGAGGGCGCAAATTTCGCCCCCATCGCTGTACCTTTTAACTGTAAATAAAACAAATCATCAAATTTGAAATAATTGTGAGTCAAAAGATATTGCAGAATTTCTAAAATGAATGCTATAAATTCCTCAGTGTAGTTAGACCTTCGTTCAAGGAAGAATTTTATAGCTAACTTGCCCATGGTGTGTGGGATGGACGAGTAGAGTGCTACAACGTCAATGGTAAGCCAGGTGTAATTGTCTTCCCATGTGAAATCATCAAAAATCTGAAGCACATGCTTAGTGTCTTTAAGGAAACTAGATAAGGAAAAGACTATAGGCTGTAAAATGCTATCTAGCCATTCAGACAGAGGCTCACAAAGTGAGCCTATGCCTGACACTATAATGTGGTGGTTTGGGACATTAAGTCCTATAAGGGTGAGATTATGAGACAAATTACTAATCCAAATGACTATCGTGTTTTACCATGTAATCCGGTGCAGAGTTTCAAGAAAGAATTAATATCTCTTCTTGATGATGGCCTTGAGAATGGCCATATTGATGTAAAAACTTTTGAGTTTCTTGTAGTGGATAACCCTGTTACCCCTATCATACATGTGCTGCCCAAAGTCCATAAAAGTATCATCAACGTCAAAGGTAGACCTATAGTGTCAGGCATAGGCTCACTTTGTGAGCCTCTGTCTGAATGGCTAGATAGCATTTTACAGCCTATAGTCTTTTCCTTATCTAGTTTCCTTAAAGACACTAAGCATGTGCTTCAGATTTTTGATGATTTCACATGGGAAGACAATTACACCTGGCTTACCATTGACGTTGTAGCACTCTACTCGTCCATCCCACACACCATGGGCAAGTTAGCTATAAAATTCTTCCTTGAACGAAGGTCTAACTACACTGAGGAATTTATAGCATTCATTTTAGAAATTCTGCAATATCTTTTGACTCTCAATTATTTCAAATTTGATGATTTGTTTTATTTACAGTTAAAAGGTACAGCGATGGGGGCGAAATTTGCGCCCTCATACGCCAATCTGGTGATGGGATGGTTTGAGCTCCATATGATTTATGGAGATGCTAATCCATACACTTATTGCATTAAGAGTTATCATCGCTATATTGATGATCTACTTCTGGTTTGGAAGGGCAGCACCACCACTGTTGAGAATTTTGTTGAATTCCTAAATGGTAATGATTGGGATCTACAATTCACCTTTGAAACTAATCAAATGAAAATCAATTTTCTAGATGTTGAACTCAGTATTGCACCTAACACGAATAAAGTCAAATCACAGATATACAGAAAACCAATATCTGGTAACACACTCTTGCATGGTAAGAGCAACCACCCACCCAAAGTTCCTTATGCAATTGCCAAAGGACAATTTATCAGAGTCAAACGAAACTGTTCAGAGAAATCGGATTATGCCACTCAGAGTAAAGATCTTACTAAAAGACTCTCGCAAAGAGGTTACAGCAAGACAACCGTCAATAAGGCAAGATTAGAGGTTGACTCTATAGGCAGAAGCATTTTGCTTAAAGATACATCAAAAACAAAAAAGGAGTCGGTTGATCAAGTGATGTTTGTCACACAGTACTCCTCGGACTACAAAGAGATCTGCAAAATTATACGTAGACACATGCCTATGCTTCAAGCAGATGAAGGCTTAACAACTACTTTAGAAAAAGGGTGCAAATTCTCCTATAGGAGAGGTGTGACTATAGGTAATCAGATTGCGCCAAGTGTATTGCCCACTAAACCATCCAGTTCCAACTCCTGGTTAAATTCCAAGGGGATGTATAAATGTGGGTATAGTGCTTGCATTCCATGCAGCTTCATACACAAGGGAAATGATTTTTCATCTGCTGTCACCAATAAAACATACAAAGTTAATGGATGTGTAAATTGCAGATCCAAAAATGTAGTATACCTGATTTGGTGCACATGCACAAATAAACAATATGTGGGTTGTACCACAAGAGAGGTCAGAGAACGCATTAGGCAACATTTGTCAGATATAAAACGGTCAGATCCATGCTCAGACATGGCTAAACACTTTATTCAAAGGCATAACAGTAGTAACACTACTTTCAAATGGAAAGTCATTGAGCAAGTCAAAGTAGCCCCTAGAGGTGGTGATATTAATAAAGCTCTGTTGAAACAAGAAGCTTTTTGGATCTTTACATTGGAAACACGTATTCCAATGGGGTATAACTCTGTTCATGATGTTATAAATTTTTGGGAATAATCTTTATGTATTTCCCCCCCTCCCCCCTTTTTTCCAACACTTTCGCCATCTCAAATAATCAACAAATTAATAAATTATAAATTATAAATTGTAATTTAGTAATTCATTTACACTTAGGTCTCCCTATACATATATATATATTACTTACCAATAATAGCTAAAATTAGGGCATATCAATGGGTCACTATATGCATTTGTGTACCTGTGCGCAGGAGCGTTGTAGTACTCCATTGCTTGAAACCACGCTCTCTTATTACATAGCACACTATTGTACATACATGCATATATATATATGGCCAAAATATATATATATTTTTATTTTACATATAAATGTAATATTCTTTAATTATGTATATCCTGCTGTTTGCAATTAACCTAATTTGGTTTCTCTTCCTTTCATTTATGAAGTTATATATTTCAATAATAACTGTGTACTAAAAGTATAGAGTATTGTGCAAACAGATTATCTGATTAATTTAATTCACAATGTTTATATGTTAGAAATGTGTTATATTGTACCTAAGATGAATTCACTAACTTATTTAATTTTTTGTTTCTATTTGTATCCTCTGTATCAATTTGTGTAATCACAACTGTTTCTGATTGATTACCTTTTCCTAAATAACCAATAGGGTTCAAGTACTGCTTTTAAATGTTGGCGGTTTTCCACATAGAATCACTGTCTAAGATTAAGGCCATTGGCCGAAACATGTCAGACCTTTCTATTTGAATCCTGTTATACTTTTTAGAATTGACCATTAAAATTGGAACTTTTATTTTTAGACATTGGCTACTCGCTTCTTCATTTCTACAATTTTTCCCTTTATGAGTAAGCCTGTCAGAAAAGCTAAGCAGTGGAACGTAAGGCGGTTTTTCTCAGCCTTTTTCCCTTTACTGGAGTCTGGAGCACCTCCCGGATTGGAGGAATAGATTGACCTACGTCACGGACGTGCTTGGCGTGCCTTGTGTCTGAAGTTTGAGCCGGTGTACAGGGGTCTGAGCCTGGTTCTCAGAAACAGAGTTCGTAGAAGGTGTGGAGGCAGAAGCTTGACCGGTCTTCCTGAGGTGCAGCGGTGGCGGTACCGACAGGCGGGTACTTGGTGAGAGTAAGAATCAACCCCTCCTTCCATAATCGATCACTCCTCGCTACAGCTCTTACAGCGTAACACTCCTCGCTACAGCTCTTACAGCGTAACACAGGCAGCCTCATACAATCTTACACTTTGCCAACAAATGAATCCAGCTAACAACTAACTTTGTCCTGAACTCTCTTTTGTTTTTTCCTATATATATATATATATATATATATATATATATATATATATATATATATATATATATATATATATATAGTGAAAGAGAACTGAGAAATAGGAGCTACTATAGGGGATAGTAAAATACTGAAAAGTACAAAAGTCTACTGTCTGGCAAAAAACACACTCTCTTCAATATATCAGGTGGAAGAAAGCTGCTAAACCCCCAAGGTGTATAGTGGATGGACTAATCCCTCCACAAATACAAAACAAATGTATATCTACAATTGTTTTATAGTTTTCAGAATTGAAGGTATATATATTTTTTTATAAAAAGTGCATCCGTTCATATTGACAGTTAATCCTCAGGTATATGGTTATATCCAGGAGGAAAATGAGCCAGTGCACAACAACACCAGCACTGGACCATCAAAGACTGGGAAAAAAGGCGATTGGTCTGACGAGTCAAAGTTCCTAGTGCGCGATGTTGATGGTAGGCTCTGAATTTGGTGAAAAGAGCATGAATCCATGGTTGAAAAAAGACCGAAGTCCATCAAGTTCAACCTATACAAATCTAAAATACTTACAAGCTCCAGTTAAGCTTAAATAATCCCACTAAAAGGTGACCCATTTAATACTAGCAATTATATCTATGAATTTTGTTTATAGACAGAAATGTATCCAAACTATTTTTAAATGTATCTAGGGCATTGGCATTAACTAACTCCTTTGGTAATGAGTTCCACAATTTTTTGCTTTTACAGTGAAAAAACGTTTCCGTAGCAGGAGATTAAATCTCCTTTCCTCCAACCTTAAATTGTGGCCTATTGTAATAAACAATTTTCTTGCAATAAACAGAGCTTCTGCCATCTCTGTATATGGGCCTTGACTATATTTATATAAAACAATCCTGTCACCTCTCAAATGCCTCTTTTCTAAAGAAAACAGACCCAGTTTGGCTAGCCTCTCCTCATAGCTTAAATTCTCAAATCCCCTTATTAGCTTTGTGGCCCTTCTCTAAACTTTTTCTAGTTCTGTAATATCTATTTTTGCGATTGGTCCCCAGAACTGCACTCCATACTCAAGGTGAGGTCTTACCAGGGCTTTATATAGTGACAGAATTTTGCTTTCCTCCCTTGAATCAATGCCTCTTTTAATACATGCTGGTATCTTATTAGCCTTTGAAGCCACTGCCCTGCATTGTGCACCCATCTTTAGCTTGTTATCTATTATTACTCCCAAATTCCTTTCCTCCTCTAGTTGGCTAAGTCTTGTCCCATTTAAATAATATGTTGCCTGCTTATTTTTACTTCCAAAATGTACAACCTTGCATTTTCCATATTAAATCTCATTTTCCATTTACCTGCCCATACTTCTAATTTTTGCAGGTCCCTTTGCAACAAAAGTTTATCCTGCTCTGACCTAATGAGCTTACTTAACTTAGTATCATCTGCAAAAATAGAGATGTCGCTATTTAATCCTTGCTTCAAGTCATTTATAAAAATATTAAAAAAACAGGGCCCAGTACTGATCCCTGGGGGACTTCACTGATTACCTTTGTCCAATCTGAGTATGATCCATTTACTACTACTCGTTGCTCCCTATCTTTTATCCAGTTATTTATCCATGAGCTAACATTTTCAGCTATTCCCAGTCCCTTAATTTTGTGCCTTAATCTCTCATGTGGCACTGTATCAAACGCCTTTGCAAAATCTAAGTATATCACATCAACTGCTTCCCCTTTATCTATATTTTGACTTACTTCCTCATAGAATCTAATTAGATTAGTTTGACATGATCTATTTCTCATAAAACCGTGCTGATTATTAAAACCATAATCTTGTTTACATGAATATGCTCATCAATATAATCCTTTATAATCCCTTCAAATATCTTCCCCACTATTGATGTCAGACTAACTGGTCTATAGCTTCTTGGATCATCTGCTTCCCTTTTTGAAGAGTGACAACACATCTGCTTTACGCTGATCCTGGGGTACCATGCCTGAGGATAATGAGTAGAGTAGAGGTTTTTCTATAACAGTGCTAAGTTCCCTTAACACCCTTGGGTGTATTCTATCTGGGCCTGGAGTTTTATTTACCTTAATATTATCCAATTGTTTTCCTGATATCCTCTATACATAACCCAGTTAATGGTATGGGCTGGAATGTTCTATTTTATTCCGAAGTATCATCCAATGGTTCCTCTCTTGTGTATACTGAAGAAAAAAATAGATTCCCGTCTGAATGCCACAGTGTACATAAACATTGTTGCTGTCCAAGTGCATCCATTCATGTTGACAGTTTATCCTCAGGCAGATGGTTACTTCCAGCAGTATAATGTGCCAGTGCACAAAGTCCGCATAACTTTGGTTCCTTGAACATGACAATGACTTTTCTTTGCTGCAGTGGCCCACTCAGTTCCCGGATCTCAATCCTATTGAACATCTTTAGGATGAGCTGGCAAGGGCTTTTCGGTGCTGGCCTACACTTCCGTTGAATCTCCAGGAGTTGCGTGACACACTCTTGTCTGCATGGTACACAATACCTCCACAACATTTTTAGCATCTTGTTGAATCCATACCTAGAGGAATTCAGCAGGCTGTTTTGAAGGCTAAAGGAGCCTCAACAGTCTACTAGGTAGCTGTACCTAATAAAGTGGCCACACAGTATATATATATATATATATATATAAAATTGCAGAGGTGAACGGCACTCACGAGTATGTCAGCTACCTGGTGCTCACACTAGGGAGAGACAAACAGTAAAGCAGTTATGGATCCCACGGACGGACTCCGTGTTGCAGCAAGGACCCAAGAAAAGCAGGCACACAGGTTTTTTCATAAACACTCCGGTTTATTTGCAAAGTTGATTACCAAACGTTTCGGCTCACACACGAGCCTTTGTCAATGGTGTACAAAACCAAATGTGGAAAACTAGAGCACAAACTAACCTTAAATACCCACCCAGCCCAAGTGATAGACCAATCAGAGAGAGTAACCGCGGCACACCCACTCACACAGACCTAAACAGCTTATTGCCGGGCTCAATGTGGGCGTCACGTGACGTCATCACGTTACCGCCGTCCTGTGTGTAACCATGGAAACATGCGTAACCATGGAGACAAAACATACACAAATGTACTGTGCGGGTGCGCTGGCGGGTAAGCCTCTGATGGAAAACATATCAATTAATCAAACAGTGATCTGAATACCCCTATATACAAATACAATAAAGGAATAGGTATCTATCTATATGCAACACTAAGACAAACCTAATATGTAGCTTATAAAGTAAAAAGCGCTACCGAAACCCAGAGTATAAAAAACTACTAACACAGCCCTCTATACTCATAGTATCAAGGCATGTGGGGAGGTAGCAGGTGAGGGCATAAAAAACAATCTCAAGCCCCCTGGATATTTAGACAGGTATACATTGCATCATGCCAGAGGAGTAGGTAGAAAATAAGTCCTGGATGACTCCCACTTCTTCACATCTTATTTGTGTTTATACCAGCAGCCAAAGTCTATGTTGACATTCAGGCCTCGAGGGGCAACTGTGTCCAGTGTGAAGATCCAACGGGATTCCATTCTTAATAGTGCCAGTCCTCTGTCACCACCACGTCTGTTGTGGGGCACATGGTCAATCAGCATCACTCGCAAAGAGGAAACAGAGTGTCCTGCAGTTGCAAAATGTCGCGCAACCGGTTGTTCAGATCGACCTTTTTCTATTGCTTGACGAATTGCTGTTTTATGGTTAGCCAAACGTTCTTTGAACGCTGTCACTGTTTTGCCTATGTAGAATTTGGAACATGGGCAAATAATGGCGTACACCACATATTCCGATGTGCAGGATAATCGATGTCTTATTTTGTATCTTTTGTTGTTATGGGGATGTTGAAATGATGTCCCAGCAATGAGATTGTTGCAAGTGACACAATTGCCACATTTGTAACATCCTGGTTTCCCTCTTGTGAGCCATGTCTGTTTTTCATAGCAGTGTGTGGGATCACTGAGTACTAGTAGATCCCTGAGGTTACTTGCTCGCTTGTATACCACCCGGGGTACCGGAGCATCCACAAAAGGTAGACTAGTGTCCTTGGAGATCATCATCCAATTCTTCCTTATCACATTCTGAAGCATCCCTGATCCCGGAGTGTAAGTAGTTACAAAGTTCATCCGGTTCGGTTGTTCCGTTACTGTCCGTTTCGGGATAGTGTCATTCTGGGTGAGCTGTATGGCTTCACTCTTTTGTTGATCTATTAGCATAGGTGGATATCCTCTGCTCAGAAATTTTTGTGACATTTCTTCAAGCTGTCTCTCTTTTCGGGAGTCATCCGTGTTGTTCCGGACGACCCGCAGGAGTTGTGAGGAGCTAACACCATCTCTCTGGAATCTAGGGTGGAAACTCTGGTAATGGAGTATAGAATTCTTATCAGTGGGTTTATTGAACAAGGTGGTGTGCAATTTATCACCATTAGGTGTTACTACTCTGAAAATTTCCAGGTCAAGAAAATGAATCTGATTGTTATTATGTTCCATTTTAAATTTAATCGTGGAGTTAAGGGTGTTTAATCCTTCAACCCACCCAATAAGTTTTTCAGGGGTATCACCCCAAATCAAGAAGACATCGTCTATGTATCTGCGATACATTTTGATGGGGTTCTGCCTGGAGAATATATTGTATTTTTCATACATCGCCATATAAATGTTAGCATACGATGGGGCCATATTTGACCCCATCGCAGTGCCCATAACTTGTAAGAAGTACTCGTTTTCAAATCGAAAATAGTTTTTCTCCAAGCAGAACTCCATCAGATGCAGCAGAAATTCCACAGGTGGACCAGTATATAGTGGGTTGTCAATCAGGATTTGTCGTACCATGTTGATACCATGCCCATGGGGTATCACCGTGTATAAACTTACTACGTCCATAGTAACTAGAGTGTCAGTAGGGGCCAGATTATCAAAGTCTTTCAGTAGTTTAATGAGTTCAGAGGAATCTCTGAGATGGGACTGAGTGTTTTGAACCACTGGTTGAAGGTAGAAATCAATGAATTCTGCTAAGGGTTGCATCAATGAACCCCTGGCAGACACAATAGGTCTGCCGGGGGGATCTTCGAGGGACTTATGGATTTTGGGCAGTAAATATAGTATTGGGCAGATTGGATGATCAACTGAAAGAAAGCCCAACACATCATCATCAATTACCCCAGCTTGATGTGCCAAGCCCAAGAATTCATCGATTTCTCTTTTAAAAGTTTTGGTAGGATTAGATTGTAGTTTGCGGTAGGTATTGTGGTCACGTAGTTGTTTAAAAGCCTCACCTCTATACTGTACATAGTCAAGTATCACTGTGGCCCCACCCTTATCCGCTGGCCTTATGACTATGTCCTTGTCAGTGGACAGAGACTTAATTGCCCGTCTTTCAGCACTTGTAATGTTGTCTCTTGGCAGAGGCATATCTTTGTGTAGTTCAGTAAGGGTGGTTGTACAGATATGGTGGAATGTTTTTATTGACGAATGTGTGTTAGTCGGTTCAAAGGTGCTGCTTGCTTTAAATTGTTTAGGGGTCTGATTCTCCTTATCTTTAAAGAAGTCTTTAAGCTTCAACTGCCGTTGGAATCTACCCATGTCTACCATCAAATCAAAAAGGTCACAGTGGGGGGTGGGTACAAAGGACAATCCCCTATTAAGGACTTTTAGTTCGTCACCTGTAAGAGGTCGTTTACTTAGATTATAGATTATTGTGTCTTTTTCTGTCGTGGCTGGTTTTTTCGTTTTGCCCCGCCCCCTCCTGATGCTGCCGCCTCGGGGCCTACGGCTAAAGGGGGTTTCTGTGCAGATCTTGTGAGTACCCCACTTGCAGTGCTGTTAGTAGTGTTCTGAGTTTCGCCTTCTGAGGAGTCCCCCCCACTACTGTCTACTGTGGTGAGATTAATTCGTCTGTTCTTGTTAAAAGGTGTTCTCCTACGTCCACCCCAAGTAGAGTCCTTCCCAAATAACCAGCTGTATACTTTTTTCTCTCTATAGTCGTTCTCAACCGTGACAAATTTTTTGTTCTTAAATGTTAGTAAGTCCTGTTTGTATTTCTCTACTTGTGTTCTTAATTTGGTGATCCAGTCTGTTGAACTGTCAGATGTGAGTACAGTTAATAAGGTGTCTTTAACAGTGTCAATTTCTTTTTTAATATTAACTTTTAATCTAGTGACCTCCTCAATAACTAATAGCATCAGATCATGTGAGCATTTACTTAAAATTCCACACCACCTTCTGCAAAAATCTATGTTATTCCTGCCTAGGGTGGGGATATTCTTTACTCGAAATCCCCTGGGAATAAATTTCAGTTTATGATACTTAGATAAGTAAACAGCATGAAGGTGAAAATCTACCTCTTTCCTTTCTAGATGTAATAGTTTGTGATAGATATTGTTTGGTGTCTCACCTTTTGTCTCCTCCAACTCCTGCAGGTCTGCCTCACAACGGATGCGAGCCGCATCTGCTTCTGTAAAAGCAAAGTCCTCTATATTGCTATAAGGATCCTCAATGTTGGGCACTTCTTGAGTAGTAGGTGGTGTTTCCATACCCGTCTCAGTCTGAGTCGATGCAATGTATCACAAAGGTTGTCTTGTTGCACAATAGCAAGGTTGGTTTTGAAAAGTATCCACAGTCACTTAATGTAATTTCAAGAGGGGGAGTCTCACCCCACAGTATCAGAGCGGGTGCACGTATCAAAAGAATGTATACAAAATTGCAGAGGTGAACGGCACTCACGAGTATGTCAGCTACCTGGTGCTCACACTAGGGAGAGACAAACAGTAAAGCAGTTATGGATCCCACGGACGGACTCCGTGTTGCAGCAAGGACCCAAGAAAAGCAGGCACACAGGTTTTTTCATAAACACTCCGGTTTATTTGCAAAGTTGATTACCAAACGTTTCGGCTCACACACGAGCCTTTGTCAATGGTGTACAAAACCAAATGTGGAAAACTAGAGCACAAACTAACCTTAAATACCCACCCAGCCCAAGTGATAGACCAATCAGAGAGACTCAGACTGAGACGGGTATGGAAACACCACCTACTACTCAAGAAGTGCCCAACATTGAGGATCCTTATAGCAATATAGAGGACTTTGCTTTTACAGAAGCAGATGGTGGTGTGGAATTTTAAGTAAATGCTCACATGATCTGATGCTATTAGTTATTGAGGAGGTCACTAGATTAAAAGTTAATATTAAAAAAGAAATTGACACTGTTAAAGACACCTTATTAACTGTACTCACATCTGACAGTTCAACAGACTGGATCACCAAATTAAGAACACAAGTAGAGAAATACAAACAGGACTTACTAACATTTAAGAACAAAAAATTTGTCACGGTTGAGAACGACTATAGAGAGAAAAAAGTATACAGCTGGTTATTTGGGAAGGACTCTACTTGGGGTGGACGTAGGAGAACACCTTTTAACAAGAACAGACGAATTAATCTCACCACAGTAGACAGTAGTGGGGGGGACTCCTCAGAAGGCGAAACTCAGAACACTACTAACAGCACTGCAAGTGGGGTACTCACAAGATCTGCACAGAAACCCCCTTTAGCCGTAGGCCCCGAGGCGGCAGCATCAGGAGGGGGCGGGGCAAAACGAAAAAACCAGCCACGACAGAAAAAGACACAATAATCTATAATCTAAGTAAACGACCTCTTACAGGTGACGAACTAAAAGTCCTTAATAGGGGATTGTCCTTTGTACCCACCCCCCACTGTGACCTTTTTGATTTGATGGTAGACATGGGTAGATTCCAACGGCAGTTGAAGCTTAAAGACTTCTTTAAAGATAAGGAGAATCAGACCCCTAAACAATTTAAAGCAAGCAGCACCTTTGAACCGACTAACACACATTCGTCAATAAAAACATTCCACCATATCTGTACAACCACCCTTACTGAACTACACAAAGATATGCCTCTGCCAAGAGACAACATTACAAGTGCTGAAAGACGGGCAATTAAGTCTCTGTCCACTGACAAGGACATAGTCATAAGGCCAGCGGATAAGGGTGGGGCCACAGTGATACTTGACTATGTACAGTATAGAGGTGAGGCTTTTAAACAACTACGTGACCACAATACCTACCGCAAACTACAATCTAATCCTACCAAAACTTTTAAAAGAGAAATCGATGAATTCTTGGGCTTGGCACATCAAGCTGGGGTAATTGATGATGATGTGTTGGGCTTTCTTTCAGTTGATCATCCAATCTGCCCAATACTATATTTACTGCCCAAAATCCATAAGTCCCTCGAAGATCCCCCCGGCAGACCTATTGTGTCTGCCAGGGGATCATTGATGCAACCCTTAGCAGAATTCATTGATTTCTACCTTCAACCAGTGGTTCAAAACACTCAGTCCCATCTCAGAGATTCCTCTGAACTCATTAAACTACTGAAAGACTTTGATAATCTGGCCCCTACTGACACTCTAGTTACTATGGACGTAGTAAGTTTATACACGGTGATACCCCATGGGCATGGTATCAACATGGTACGACAAATCCTGATTGACAACCCACTATATACTGGTCCACCTGTGGAATTTCTGCTGCATCTGATGGAGTTCTGCTTGGAGAAAAACTATTTTCGATTTGAAAACGAGTACTTCTTACAAGTTATGGGCACTGCGATGGGGTCAAATATGGCCCCATCGTATGCTAACATTTATATGGCGATGTATGAAAAATACAATATATTCTCCAGGCAGAACCCCATCAAAATGTATCGCAGATACATAGACGATGTCTTCTTGATTTGGGGTGATACCCCTGAAAAACTTATTGGGTGGGTTGAAGGATTAAACACCCTTAACTCCACGATTAAATTTAAAATGGAACATAATAACAATCAGATTCATTTTCTTGACCTGGAAATTTTCAGAGTAGTAACACCTAATGGTGATAAATTGCACACCACCTTGTTCAATAAACCCACTGATAAGAATTCTATACTCCATTACCAGAGTTTCCACCCTAGATTCCAGAGAGATGGTGTTAGCTCCTCACAACTCCTGCGGGTCGTCCGGAACAACACGGATGACTCCCGAAAAGAGAGACAGCTTGAAGAAATGTCACAAAAATTTCTGAGCAGAGGATATCCACCTATGCTAATAGATCAACAAAAGAGTGAAGCCATACAGCTCACCCAGAATGACACTATCCCGAAACGGACAGTAACGGAACAACCGAACCGGATGAACTTTGTAACTACTTACACTCCGGGATCAGGGATGCTTCAGAATGTGATAAGGAAGAATTGGATGATGATCTCCAAGGACACTAGTCTACCTTTTGTGGATGCTCCGGTACCCCGGGTGGTATACAAGCGAGCAAGTAACCTCAGGGATCTACTAGTACTCAGTGATCCCACACACTGCTATGAAAAACAGACATGGCTCACAAGAGGGAAACCAGGATGTTACAAATGTGGCAATTGTGTCACTTGCAACAATCTCATTGCTGGGACATCATTTCAACATCCCCATAACAACAAAAGATACAAAATAAGACATCGATTATCCTGCACATCGGAATATGTGGTGTACGCCATTATTTGCCCATGTTCCAAATTCTACATAGGCAAAACAGTGACAGCGTTCAAAGAACGTTTGGCTAACCATAAAACAGCAATTCGTCAAGCAATAGAAAAAGGTCGATCTGAACAACCGGTTGCGCGACATTTTGCAACTGCAGGACACTCTGTTTCCTCTTTGCGAGTGATGCTGATTGACCATGTGCCCCACAACAGACGTGGTGGTGACAGAGGACTGGCACTATTAAGAATGGAATCCCGTTGGATCTTCACACTGGACACAGTTGCCCCTCGAGGCCTGAATGTCAACATAGACTTTGGCTGCTGGTATAAACACAAATAAGATGTGAAGAAGTGGGAGTCATCCAGGACTTATTTTCTACCTACTCCTCTGGCATGATGCAATGTATACCTGTCTAAATATCCAGGGGGCTTGAGATTGTTTTTTATGCCCTCACCTGCTACCTCCCCACATGCCTTGATACTATGAGTATAGAGGGCTGTGTTAGTAGTTTTTTATACTCTGGGTTTCGGTAGCGCTTTTTACTTTATAAGCTACATATTAGGTTTGTCTTAGTGTTGCATATAGATAGATACCTATTCCTTTATTGTATTTGTATATAGGGGTATTCAGATCACTGTTTGATTAATTGATATGTTTTCCATCAGAGGCTTACCCGCCAGCGCACCCGCACAGTACATTTGTGTATGTTTTGTCTCCATGGTTACGCATGTTTCCATGGTTACACACAGGACGGCGGTAACGTGATGACGTCACGTGACGCCCACATTGAGCCCGGCAATAAGCTGTTTAGGTTTGTGTGAGTGGGTGTGCCGCGGTTACTCTCTCTGATTGGTCTATCACTTGGGCTGGGTGGGTATTTAAGGTTAGTTTGTGCTCTAGTTTTCCACATTTGGTTTTGTACACCATTGACAAAGGCTCGTGTGTGAGCCGAAACGTTTGGTAATCAACTTTGCAAATAAACCGGAGTGTTTATGAAAAAACCTGTGTGCCTGCTTTTCTTGGGTCCTTGCTGCAACACGGAGTCCGTCCGTGGGATCCATAACTGCTTTACTATATATATATATATATATATATATATATATATATATATATATATATATACACAATTATTTTTAGATTTATTTTGGTAAGCATTTTTATTTTTTATATTGATTCAATTAAAGCATCATTAATATTTTATTTTGCCCTGAATTCAACAGAAAATTGGTACAATTTTAGCAAACTGTTGTCTTTATAACATCTCAAAACATAATCATTACAATTCACAGTAATGTTTTCATTTTGCAAGGTTTACATTTCACAATGTAGTCACCAAATTGTTCCATTGATATGAACAAAAACAAAGTATACATTTGCAAAGTAATTTTCTAAATCAATAATTTCAATGATCTTCAATATGTTGTTAGCAATGTGTTGACTATTATTTATTCTTCCTTTTGGAACATTTCTTTTATTGCAAATGAAAGGTAACAAATACTGTTATTTTATAGCATTTGAAGCAGAAAAAGGGAAAGAGACATCTTTCAAAGGAGAACAATAGCCCAGTGATATGTTAAGCCTAGTTATATAAAACAAGACAAGCTTTATACAACATTTGCATCTGGACAAATATATCCACAGTCAGAAATTCAAAGATAAACAACTGCCACAGCTGTTGCTGTGTAATATGTGATAAGCAAAGTTTTAAAACATGACATAATGAAGTTCTTTGTGAACTAATGATGAGCAAAGTCACACAAAAGAGGAAGTTTGAATACCAGTTATCTTGTAGCAATTGATTTCTATACACTAAATTACACAAATGTCCTGTGATGTATATAAAAGAACAATTCATTTTATATGAACAAGGTGTCTCTGATAGTTTCTTTTGTTTATTAGCTAAAAGAAAGTTATTTAATTCAAAGTAGCATAAAATGTATTTTGCAATCTGCAGTATTTATCCTCATTGGCTGATAGTGAGAGTTGTATTGGAAAACAAATATAAACAAGATTCTACAAAAAGTAAGTTTAACACAGAATCTTTTTCCATTTAAATATTAATTTTTGAAACATGGGCATTCATCTTTGGATGAATACGTATTCGAATGAGTAGACAAATGGAAATTTGATCGAAATGGAAGAGTAATTACATTTTTCATGTTTATTAGTAACAATTAATTTTCTTTCTGCACTTCTGGCGCCAAAGAAAAAAAAAAAGGAGGCAGAGAACACAGGAATGGGTGGAAGGAACTGAGATCCTTTCACAGATCAGCTCATTTGTTTGTAGTGATGTACAGGGGGTCTAACCATTTATGTGTACACCTTCCCCTGTCCAATCAACGTGCCACTCGTAATCTCACCCTAAGTCGTTATACCCACTGGTTCCCACATTGGACAAATAGAAAGCTTCAATTAATCACTTCTGCAAGCTAATGAAACTGCCACTAACGCGTTTCACTAAAAGCTTCTTCAGAGCTATTTTTTAATTACCTTGCAGTAGCTATTACCATAAGTCCTCTATTTGTCCAATATGAGAACCAGTAAACAATATGTTATATTTTATTGAGATAAATAAATATCTCCAATATGTATATTCATATTAACAATTTACCATGTGTTAGGAATATCCTTCACTTTATTGAGTTCCTTCTTCAACTTAGGTTATCGAAGCCAAGATATTCTGTTTAAAATAAAACAAAATACTTGCACTTTCAAAGTGATTGGATTTTGAAAATTACAAAATAAATTGTCTTCCTTATGTTCATCTGCCCCAGTGTGTTTGGAGGTTTGTTCAAGCAATCTTGAGAGGTTATTGACTGTTACATAAAGGAAGTGTGTATATGTGTATTAGTTAAGGACCCTTTAATGTTTCCTAGTGACTTATACCAGCTATATAGCTTTAAATGTATTGAAAACTGTACCTTTTAAAAAAAAAAGAAAAAAAATACAGTACCTACGTATTGACCTTTGTATATATATATATATATATATATATAGAAAACATAATACTATAAGGAAACCCTTTTATATAGATCATTTAAATGGACCAGTTTTTGAAAAGAATAGGTTGAAGTTTCAATAAACAAAAACAGCTTTAAAAAATAAACATAAACATAAAAGAGCATACATTGCAGCGGATGCTGCTGTGTCCGCCTGAGGTTTCAGGTCCGCCTGAAACTTAAGTTAATAAGCAGCGGTTGTAAGACAGTTGCTCCTTAACTTGTTTGCCACCTTTTAGGGGGCGGCATTGCACAAGCATTTCACAAGAAATGCTTGTAGAATGATAAATACCGACAGTGTATGCTGTCGGCATTTGATAATTCTACCCCATTGTATACTCTGCAGCTATAAGTCATTGGAAACACATTAATTACAAAACTACAGTATTTTATAGTGTCCCTTTAAAGAACCATGAAACAAAAACTTGCCTTTCATGATTCAGATAGCACATGTGATTTAAAGAACCTTTAATTTTGCTTCTATTATCAAATTTGCTTCATTTTCTTGTTATCCTTTGCTGAAAAAGCAGCTATGTGCTACTGGGAGCTAACTTAACACAATTGGTGAACCAATAACAAGAGGCATTTATGCGCAACCACCAATCAGCAGTTAGCTCTCAGTAATGCACTGCGGCTCTTGATCATAGCTAGGTATGCTTTTTAACTAAGGATACCAAGAAAACAAAGCAAATCAGGTAACAGAAGTAAATTGGAAGGTTGCTTAAAATCCCATGATCTGTCTGAATCATGCAAGAAAATGTTTGGCTTTTATGTCCCTTTGAGGTTCCAAATTTAACTTGATTCTTAGAAAACAAATCCATGCCATATTTTAGCTCCCACACACTAAGTAAATAGTGCAAACTGAAACCAAATATCTTAAACTCATTTATCATGTTTTTGTTTTCAAAATGCAGCGGAACATTAGTAATAGTATTATCAAATCATTCTAAACAGATCTAATGACTTTCAGACTGAATGTTCCTAGAAAATTACATATTATGTAATCACAGCATTCACAGTAAAACTACAGAATATAAACTGTTTATAAGTATTATCCCAGGATGCCTATAATCTATTAAGGAAGAGAAATCTGGCCTTAAATTAAGGTAGAACAGCCAAAGTCTCAATTAAAAATCTTAGGAATAGATCCTGAAATGTCAATTCCTTAGATAATTTTCTGAGAAAAGGATTTGTATTGTTTTAAACTGTATAATGGATGAGATTCATTTAAGTAAACTATCAACAGTGATGTAAATGCAAAGATTGGATTACCTTAGGTCTGCCAGAGAACAGGAGTAAAAGGTAAAGAAGGAAAGTAAGAAAAATAAGTTCATCAAGACTTGTTAAAGAGTCATTAAAGTCAAAATTAAATGAACCAGATATTGCATTTGCTTATTTTGTCAAACAGTGCATTTTCTCTGGCACTAGCTTTTACTAAGCACAAGTTCACAGCGTAAACTTATATCAGGATGTGATTGAGTAATGGCTGTCACATGATACAGAGGGCAGGTAAATGCAAGGAAATTTTAAATAACAAAATCTACTTCTCATTTGAAATTTATAGTACATGCTAATGCATTGTATTTTTATTGTTCGGGTTGATTATGCAGTTCTACTGTATTCAATGGTCCATTAAATGGGTCGGAGCAGACTGATTAACATGAGGAGTGGAAGGATGATGTTGATGTCATTGTATAAGACCTAACCCCTTTAAATTAAAACAGACAACTCACATATGGGTAAGAAAAGGAAGCACTGTTTTAGTAACATTAAAACAGATCCTTTAGAACCCCATCAAGAGTGCTTGCCCTGTTTAACCCCTACACATGTCTTCCCCAAACCTCAAGGCATGGCCCCTATATAACCAACCCTCTCCTGCTACCCCAACAGGAGATACCAGATGTTCTCACAAATGGCGTAAGCACCCTGCCCCAGCTCGACCCCTGGACAACCAGGGTTAAATAAGTGCAAACCAACCTCATTCAGGTGGACACCGTCCCTTAAATAAAAATATCTGCCTCAAGCCAGGGGTGGAACTACCGCAGTCGCAACTGTTGCGACTGCGACCGGGCCCTTGAGGCTGGCGACTCTGGAGGGCCCCAGCAGTTGTGACCTGAAGTGTGTGTGTGCAGCGCTCACGCTTTTGTAAAGGGGAAGTGCAAGGCTAGGTGTGCATGTGTTAAGTGGCAGCAGGACTCTAGCCACTCTCCCTCGGCAGGCTGTGGTGCTCTGTGCGGACAGATCTGCCGGTGCTGCTGTTTCCAAGCGGGGGGTCAGCATGTCGGGGGAGATTATGTCTCTGCTTTCTCTGCTTTTTGAGAAAGCCAATACCTACTCGGCAAAACATGTTAAGGGAGGGTATTGTTTAATACCCATTTTGTTGTTTTTTTAACTAGCATAGAGACCTGATAAGCTAATTTATTTAATATGCAATAGGCACCAATACAAATCTATTATTTAGTATACAATACCCATATACAAAATCTTTTATAATTGCATATCCTCATAGCCAGCACAGTGAGAGGTGTGGCCTGACACATTAGTTCCAATATCATTTAGAAACCGCATGTACAACGCTAAGATATGGTTTAAAGTGTTGCAGTAATATTAGTTAAAACTGAGAAGTTAGTTATATAAATACTAAGAGAGAGCACAAGTTACGATAGGACCTGTAATATACTCAAGAGATAGTGCCCAATTAATAGAACATATTAGTTTTTTCACCTGTGAACGGCAAACAAGCATTATGCTACTATCCCAATAGTGATTCATTGCAAACAAGGAAAGAGGCATCTGTAAGACTGCAGTATCTCATTAACGCCGAGTGGTATACAGAAAACCAAAGACTTTACATAACAGCTTTCAAATATTGAACGCTCTGTCATATGGCCTGAAGTTTTAAAACTAATTTAATTCAAACATAAAGCTATTATAGTACTTATTAACTGTATAAACACAATAGAATCTGAACACTTTATTGCATTTAAATACTCAACGCTCCGTTTTATGGCCTGAAGGATCCAAGCTATATTTATTTAACCCCACTTTAAGCTATCTTAATACGCCTAAGTTGTACAAATGTCCAGGCTATATGTATTTAATTTCAACTTAAAGTTATCTAAATAAGTCTGAGTTGTACAAAGAAATCAGAAATCGAACACTTCAGTGTAGAACAATATAAATGTTCCATAAATAGCGATATATATAATTTTGGATATTCCACGCAGCCTATATAGGTTACAAACTTAGCATACTTTAATAACACGTTTCCAATGTGTAGTGGTTAATAATTAGCAAATAACCTAGGAGAGGGCCAGAGCCACTTTCTGAATTGTTACAATTGTAGCTACATTTTAATTGCTAAACTGTGTTCACAGGTGAACTTAAATTCAGTATCATGTTATTTTGACACCTGTCTACTATAATGAAATAATGAGCATAAGTGCTGATACTGTTATATTCACAGTTACATCAAAACAATAATAAACTCTTAAAGACCACCAAGACCAGCCCTTTGTGTTCCCCACCTTGATTTGCATGATCTGTAATTTATCTAACTACAACTTCAAGTTGTCACTATAATTACATTGTAATAGCTATTAGTCTTGAGTAGGCACACTTACTTTCAAAACGCTGT
>NC_069508.1:62343050-62373050 GCF_027579735.1 Bombina bombina
TACAGCACGGTTAGTTATATATGTGTGTATACAACACACACAAAAATGTTTTGTTTTGTTTTGTTTTTCTGTGTTAAATGTTATAAAAAAAAATATTAAATTAACTTTTTTTTGGGGGGGGGCCTGCTTGGATTCTTGCGCCTGGGCCCTGTGGTTTTTAGTTACGCCTCTGCCTCAAGCTAACACCTCCCAACTTCCTCACATGGCTACTAACCATTATTTTAACCTTCCATCTGGAAGCCTCCAAATTGCTAACATCCCATGCTGACCTCCATAGAATTCTGCACTCAATTTCTAATCTATCAACCTATCCAAATCCCATTTAATCCAAACCACTAACTCCTTTTGAGACATGAATCCCAAATCATTCCACCCTGCATATGAGGAAGATAAAAAAAGTCTAGGGAATTAACAACTGTACCAAGCAATTGATCCCATTTCCTACTCCTAATATCAAACCATTTCAGATTAACTCTATCCCTCCCAGAAGCCCATTAAGATTGGGATTTGTGCTCAGATGTCTTTTTTTCCTTCTTTTTTTGCAAATGCCCAACAGACAAACATATATCTGGGATTAGATTTATATCTTGTACAGAAATTATATATATATTGTAGAATGGAATAGAATTTGGTTAATATGCTTGATGAAAGCTCAATGCACAAATGAGATGATAAGAGATTTACCTTTGGTGAACACTTTTGAACAGAACAATGTACTATTATAATGTCATGATGGAAATGCAGAATGTCCATGTTTGTATCGTCTATAAATACCTTACGGAATTATTAGAATGTTCCCTGGCAGTGGTGCTTCTAAACATTCTGTGGCCATTGATAAAGTTGGCATAATATCTGTGATAACATTATCCAAAACAAGAAAGTATGCAGTTATATGAATTCCTTGTTGAGTACCTCTGTAGTTGGTTTGCTATAGTATACCAATGACTTTTGGGGTTTTGCCTACCTACCGAGGGGTTTCATGCAATTACTACTAAGTTTTATGACATTTACATAATATTTTTCTAGAATTATAAGCTTGTAAATCATACAATGTAGAAGTAATATAAAATATCGACCATACATCAAAATATCTATACTTTTTACAATTTTTTTTCAGAATTTAAATGGGCTTAATATTTTCATACTTACATAGTATTAAATCATATAGGTCTAGAGCATAATCAATGGTGCGGTGTGATTTATCTTTTGTGCAGCTTTGCTCAAAGAAAAACGCATGATCTGGGTATTACAAGTGGATGATACCAAACAAAGGCCTCTACTTTGTAAAAGATAATACATGATGTGCTATTTAGAACAGTCATTGTGCTGGTATCACTAATGGCAAGTTAAGTGTTGTGCTCGAGCACGGTTCATAATGACATCTGTAAATTTAGCTTTTTTGAGACCTGAAGTGAACCATTATTGCTCTCTAGTTTGTATAACAAAACACATGAAAATTTTTAACAGTGAAAAATAGGTTTTGTAATTAAAGGAATATGATATATGAGAAGTTGATGGGCTGGGACAAAGTCAAAGGTGTATGTGTGTGTGTGTGTTTATATATATATATATATATATATATATATATATATATATATATATATATATATATATATATATATATATATATAAAGACAGAAGATAAATGAACCAGTAGAAAGAATCCACTGAATCACTCCTAGGCGCTCACTGTCAAATAAAGGCTATGCCACAAGGTATATACTCTATACCCAGCACCTCATAAAAAATTCCAGCAAGATGTATCCAGCTGCCAAACCCCAAATGGCAGAGGAGACCTATCACTCCTCAATAAAGAGACATAAATAGAAAGAGGCAGGGTGGCGCAGAAAACTCAAACTAGAAAATACAACAAATGAATAAATAAAATACAATACAGTTTACAGTAAAATATTATAGCAATATATAGTAAAATGAAATAATATAATGTGATACAAATGTCTATTAGCTGTAAAAAATCCTAAACGATCAGAAGTAATCAGGAGCACATCAAATAAGGAGAGCAAAGTCTTCAGGTGTTAGTCCCCTATTAGATGTACACTTACTTGAATGAACCTCAAACACATGAGGTAAGAATGTAGCACTTTCATAAAAGAGTAAGGCACTCCCTGTAGAAAAGATAGAACGATCAACTGGATCTCCCAGAGTGTAGACTTCTGTATCTTGGAATATGGATAGTAGAATCCTCCAAATGTCCTCGTGCTCTCTTTAGTAAGTAGTAAGTAGTAACTCTCTTCACAACAAACATTGCAACTGAGTCACTTGCAGCAATTAGATATATAAGCCCAGACGGTACATCCTCTGATTGGTTGTATGACTTAAAGCTGATCCGCCAGAGCCTTATAGCTTTAATAACATTCAGTTATAAAGTGCTGTGTTTCAGTAGCATTATTGCCATTTTATTGTAATTTATATGGTAAAAGATAAAAAAAACCAGTATATATATACCCAGATAGCAAGGATAACTTGCCACAAACCTGTAGCAAGTTTTCACTTTAAGTCTGCTTAACTTGCTGCAAGTTTGAACTGGCAAGTGTGTTTACTTGCAGCATAATTGCAGTACAAGTTCTAGTTGACACTTTTTCAACTTGCAGCAATTTTGCGTGGCAAGTCTCTAGCAAGAGGTAATTTGTAATTTTGAGACAAGTTAGCAGCAAGAGCTCTACAAGTCTCCTGCAAATATTTGTTAAGTCAACAGCAAGAGCTCTGCAGGTTTGCAGCAATTTTCTGGCAAGTCAACAGCAAGAACTCTGCAAGTCTCCTGCAAATGTTTGACAAGTCACCAGCAAGAGCTCTGCAAGTCTCCTGTAAATGGTTGACAAGTCAACAGCAGGAGCTCAGCAAGTCTCCTTCAATATGTTGAGAAGTTGATAGCAAGGGCTCTGCAATTCTATTGCAAATCTCAGCCAACTCAATAGTAAGGGGGGTTATCAAGCCGTCAACCTCAAATACGCTGGAATTCCGCAGCGTATTTGTGGCGAGGCTGATTTGCCTTAGTTATCAAAGGCTCGAGACCGGCAAAAGTAGAATTTTGTGACGTAAACTTCGATCCGCCGGACTCAGTCCGACACAGATCGATTCTTACGTCACTCCAGATGTTCCGCACACAAGTGCGGCACAATCTCACTACTTTTGCTAGTTATCAAATGACTAGCAGGTACGCTCAGCACTTTTACGGCCCAGCGTACCTGGTTTTAAAACCGCCACCCCTGGAGGCGGCGGATCCCATAGGAATCAATGGGAGTCTGACCATAGCGAAAGTACAAGTTCGCTGCTGACAGACATCCCATTGATTTCTATGGGAGCTGTCTGCACCTAACACCCTAACATGTACCCCGAGTCTAAACACCACTAATCTGCCCCCCCTACACCGCCACAACTAAATAAACTTATAACCCCGTAAACCGCCGCTTCCGGAGCACACCGCAAGCTACTCTATACATATTAACCCCTAAACCGCCGCTCCCGGAGCCCACCACAACTATAATAAATGTATTAACCCCTGAACCGCCGCTCCCTGAACCCGCCGCAACCTATATTAAACTTATTAACCCCTAATCTGCCCCCCCTATTGGCTGATCGGAACAGCCAATAGAATGCGAGCTCAATCAGATTTTTCCTACCTTAATTCCGATTGGCTGATAGAATCCTATCAGCCAATCGGAATTGAGGGGACGCCATCTTGGATGACGTCCCTTAAAGGAGCCTTCATTCATCGTAGTCCGTCGGTGAAGAAGGATGTTCCGCGTCGGCGGGAGGAAGATTCAAGACCCGGCTTGGAAGATGACATCGCCCGGATAGAAGACCTCTTCAGCGCCTCTTGGAAGATGACATCGCCCGGATCGAAGACTTCTTCAGCGCCGCCTGGATGATGACTTCATCGGATGGAAGATTTCTTCAGCGCTGCTTGGAGGATTAACTTCTTCCGCTCCGGATGTCCACTTCGGTTCCATCGCTGCTCGGCTGAGTGAAGACGACTCAAGGTAGGATGATCTTCAGGGGATTAGTGTTAGGTTTTTGTAAGGGGGGTTTGGGTTAGATTAGGGGTATGTGGGTGGTGGGTTTTAATGTTGGGGGGGGTTGTATTTTTCTTTTACAGGCAAAAGAGCTGAACTTTTTGGGGCATGCCCCCACAAATGGCCCTTTTAAGGGTTAGTAAGGTAAAAGAGCTTTGAACTTTATTTCATTTAGAATAGGGTAGGGCATTTTTTTATTTTGGGGGGTTTGTTATTTTATTAGGGGGGCTTAGATTAGGTGTAAGTAGCTTAAAATTGTTGTAATATTTTTAAAATGTTTGTAACTTATTTTTTTATTTTTTGTAACTTAGCTTTTTTTATTTTTTGTACTTTAGTTAGTTTATGTAATTGTATTTAATTGTAGTTATTTGTAGGTAGTTTATTTAATTAATTTAATGATAGTGTAGTATTAGGTTTAATTGTAACTTAGGTTAGGATTTATTTTACAAGTAATTTTGTATTTCTTTTAGCTAGGTAGTTATTAAATAGTTAATAACTATTTAATAACTATTCTAGCTAGCTAAAATAAATACAAAGTTACCTGTAAAATAAATATAAATCCTAAAATAGCTACAATATAATTTTTATTTATATTGTAGCTATATTAGGGTTTATTTTAAAGGTAAGTATTTAGTTTTAAATAGGATTAATTTAGTTAATAATAGAAATATTATTTAGATTTATTTAATGAATATTTAAGTTAGGGGGGCGTTAGGGTTAGGGTTAGACTTAGGTTTAGGGGTTAATAATTTTATTACAGTGGCGGCGGTGTAGTGGGGGGCAGGATAGGGGTTAATAAATTTATTATAGGTGACGACGGTGTAGGGGGGGGGCAGGATAGGGGCTAATAGGTTTAATATAGGTTGCGGCGGGTTCAGGGAGCGGCGGTTTAGAGGTTAAACTATTTATTTAGTTGCGGCGAGGTGCGGGATCAGCAGGATAGGGGTTAATAATTTTATTATAGAGGGCGACGGTATAGGGGGGGCAGGATAGGGGTTACTAGGTATACTGTAGGTGGCAGCGGTGTCCGGGAGCGGCGGTTTAGGGGTTAATACATTTATCAGAGTTGCGGCAGGGACTAGGAGCGGCGGTTTAGGGGTTAATACATTTATAAGAGTTGCGGCAGGGTCTAGGAGTGGCGGTTTAGGGGTTAGTAACTTTATTGAGTTGCGGGGGGCTCCAGGGGCGCCGGTATAGGGATAGAACAGTGTAGATAGTGTGGGTGCTTAGTGACAGGCTAGCAATAAAGCTGGGAAAAAGCCGAAGAGCAGCGAGATCGGATGAGTGATAACTCTCACAGTCCGCTGCTCATCGCCCCGCGGCTTTTTGACAGCTTTATTTGATAACTTAGGCGAACGTATTCAAGGTCCGCGGCGGCGAAGGTAGGCGAGCTTAGGCGAGCGTATTGGGCCGGCGAAGGCAGAAAAGTAGACGGCTTGATAACTACCCCCCTAAGAGTGCTGTAAGTCTGTGGCAAATCTCTGACATGTATGTCACAATTAAGTGCACTGTCTGTGTAGATTATAATTACACATTAATAATTTGTTAATATTAAAATGTTTTTTCTTCAAAAGTTATGTAAGTTATTTGTATGAATTTAATTAATTTCAGAGTTATAGCTAAATATTATCTGAGAGAATATACTATGTCAGGTAATATATTATTTGAAGTATTCTAATATTAATGTTATAACACAAATATCATTATCTCAGTTACAGTAGGACAGGCTAAGGCATTCTGCTTATACAGCGATTGTAACTAACTGAAGTTGTGTGGAAATCACCAAGCTAGAATGTAAACTTTGACAATCATATACATTTTTTCTTGATTTCATACATTTACAGAACTGAATTCATTTTTGCTTTTATGGTTAATGTGAGGGGTTAACCTCAATACTATATGAATATAAAAAAATATTAATTAAAAAGGGTTTTAAAAATCACTCAAAAACAGCATTGACTCTTACACAAGTAATTCAAACTTTTATCAGTTGCAAATTTTCCAGTGATTATAACATTTTAAACATGGCATTGTAAAAAAAACAAAATAACGGCCTAAGTTACAAGACAAACAATAATTTTAACAGAACAAAAAATATAAGATGATGTCCTCTGCTATGATGTTAAATTTGGCACCGGCCTGTAAAATAAAAAAAATATATATAAATGTGAGCACCTTGTCTCAATTGTTTAGCCTAAAGCAGAACTATAATTTCTAGATCTAAAAAAGGGAAATATACAGATGGTACAACACATATCTGTATGTATATATATTTATATATGTGTGTGCTTGTGTATGTATATGTGTGTGTGTATATTTATTTGTATGGTGTGTGTATATATATATGTGTGTGCATGTATATATGTGTATATATATATATTTTTGTGTGTGTGTATATATATATGAATGTATGTATGTATGTAAATGTATGAAGACAAAGTGCACTCCTAACTTGCAAAACCGGGCCTTGGGTGCAGCAAAAGTGATATCCAATGTGAGCAGAAGGAAGCGCACTCCAAAGGGCTTGTATTAAATATTCACCTTTATTGTGAACGTTTTCGAGCTTATACAGCTCGTCCTCAGACAGGCAAGGTATGAACAGTTACACTTACCACCACCGTGACTAAATACCCATCCTACCGCAACGTCACGCTCTACACGTTGGACACCCCCCCCAAAGGGGAGCGGTCGGCCGTGTCAGTGCGACGAAGCAATAGGAACCCCAGTGACATATAAAACATTACACTAAAAACAGGTCAACTGTAAATGACAGATACAAAGCAGTATATGACAGATAGTAATACAATTATAGAGCGGCAAGTGAACTGCCGTAATCGCGTCACCATGGTGACAATACAACAAACTCATGCATTGGTCAGTATACTTAAGCCAATCAGCGCGGGCAATAACATACCAAACTGTCAGAACATAGACAGTGAGAATTGCCATAAGCAGCAAATAGAAAAGGCAAACGTTATATGAACAAGACGATCATACATATAACGTTTGCCTTTTATATTTGCTGCTTATGGCAATTCTCACTGCCTATGTTCTGCCAGTTTGGTATGTTATTGCCCGTGCTGATTGGCTTAAGTATACTGACCAATGCATGAGTTTGTTGTATTGTCACCATGGTGACGCGATTACGGCAGTTCACTTGCCGCTCTATAATTGTATTGCTATCTGTCATATTCTGCTTTGTATCTGTCATTTACAGTTGACCTGTTTTTAGTGTAATGTTTTATATGTCACTGGGGTTCCTATTGCTTCGCCGCACTGACACGGCCGACCGCTCCCCTTTGGGGGGTGTGTCCAACGTGAAGAGCGTGACGTTGCGGTAGGATGGGTATTTAGTCGTGGTGGTGGTAAGTGTAACTGTTCATACCTTGCCTGTCTGAGGACGAGCTGTATAAGCTCGAAAACGTTCACAATAAGGTGAATATTTAATACAAGCCCTTTGGAGTGTGCTTCTTTCTGCTCACTATATATATATATATATATATATATTTATATATATATATATAAACAAGCTTAAGAGCCGAACCATATTTGGTTGAGAACCTGGGTTATGCTTGCTTATTTTTTGCTAAATGTAGCCACCAATAAGCAAGCGCTATCCAGGGTGCTGGACCTAAAATGGGCTGGCTCCTAAGCTTTAAATTCCTGCTTTTTAAATAAAGATATCAAGAGAATGAAGATAAAAATGATAGTTGGAGTAAATTAGAAAGTTGCTTAAAATTGCTGCTGTATCTGATTCAGTAAAGGGATAGGAAAATCAAATTTAAACTTGCACGATTCAGATAAAAGGGGTAGAATTCCGCCCCAAAGCATGTAATTTTAAGACACCTTTAAATTCACTTGTATTTTCAACTTATTCTATTGGTATTGGCTACACTAGTGAGAGCTAGTTGCTGATTGGTGCCTGCACATATTTTTCTCTTGTGATTGGCCATCTAGATGTGTTCAGCTTGCAGCCAGTAGTGCAATGCTGTTCCTTCAGCAAAGGATAACAAGACAATAAAGCAAATTGGTAAGTAGTTTAAAATTGTATGTGCTATCCAAGTCATAAAATAAAATCTTGGGGTTCCTGTCTCTTTAAAGACAAAAATTGGGATAGTATCCCTGGTCCATTTTGTATCCTAACACATAATAATTGTTACAGAATTGTGAGCTTGCTAACAGCTCAGCTCACTAACATTCAGAATTTTGATTAAAAAAAAAAAAGTCCTGGTCTTCTCTCTCTCTCTCTCTCTCTCTCTCTCTCTCTCTCTCTCTCTCTCTCTCTCTCTCTCTCTCTCTCTCTCTCTCAAGATTTGCATATTACTTATGTCTGGTCTGTATTATCAATATTAAGGGAAAATGTTCTGTTTGACAAGCTGGAAAAGTGTCAGTTTTCTGTTGCTTCTGTAGAATGTTTGGTATGCAGGTACAAATCCCAAAATCTGGAATTCCAAGATCCAAACATTCTCAAATCCAATTTTGTATTAAAGGGACATAATACTCATATGCTAAATCACTTGAAACTGATGCAGTATAACTGTAAAAAGCTGACAGGAAAATATCACCTGAGAATCTCTATGTAAAAAAGGAAGATATTTTACCTCACAATCTCCTCAGCTCACTAGAGTAAGTTCTGTGTATAAAGTTATACTCAGCTGCTGTCCAGCTGCAGGTAAAGAAATAATAATGAAGAAATGAACAGCATCCAATCAGTATAAACAGTGCTGAGGTCATGAACTCTTTTACTGTGATCTCATGAGATTTCACTTAACTCTCATGAGATTTCATAGTAAACTTCCTTAAACTAAATAGGGAAATAATATGAGTGTGCACGAAGCTCACTCCCTTGCCTGTCCCGGGACAGGCATACTGATTTGCTGCTTAAAGTCCTTTACAATGCGGTTTGACTACTTAGGACATTTTTAGGTAAAATATCTTTCTTTTTTACATAGAGATGTTCAGGTGATATTTTCTAGTTAGCTTTTTACAGCTATGCTGTAGCACTTTCAAGTGTTTCAACATTTGGGTATCATGGCCCTTTAATTAAAAAATATATATATATATATATATATATATATATATATATATATATATATATATATATATATAAAAATTACAAATTTCATTTTTGAAAGTTACAATATTATCTGCCTGCGTCTTATTTTTTTTTGTTCTAAAATGCAAATAATAGTCTATATTTATTTAAAATAACAAATATTATCTTTCTGATAAATGTACTGTACTATCTTTCTGAGGGTACTATTTCTACAATCGTATTAAAGGGACCTTGTATCTAAGCTTCTGCAGACTGCCCCCTTATTTCTGTTCTTTTGACAGACTTGGATTTTAGCCAATCAGTGCCCTCTCATAAGTAACTCCACAGGCTTGAGCACAATGTTATCTATACGACACACATGAACTAACACCCTCTAGCTGTGAAACACGGTCAAATGCATTCAGATAAGAGGCGGCATTCAGGGGATTAGACATTAGCATATGAGCCTACCTAGGTTTAGCTGTCAACTAAGAATACCAAGAGAACAAAGCAAATTTGGTGCTAAAAGCAAATTGGAAAGTTGTTTAAAATTACATGCCCTATCTGAATCATGAAAGTTTACTTTGACTAGACTGTCCCTTTAAATATGATATAAAATTACCTTTAGCTTACATGTAAAAGCTGTATTATGACATATAAATATTGTCTAAATGACATAAGATATTGTTGTTTACATTTAGTTCCATCCCCTCTCCAGACTATCCCCTTTTAAAGATGGAAATATTATAAAATCCAAACATTTTCCGGTCCCAAGCAGTTTGGATACAGGGATTTCTATCTTTATATCCTTTCTCCAAACCATAATAGGATGGCTCCTGCAATTTTTTTTGTGTGATTCTGGAATCCATCCCCCCCCCTCCCTTTTCTGCTTTTTAGTATCAATAGATATGACCTTCTTAAAAGTGTTTTTTCATAAAGTTTTACCTGAAGACCTAAAGTGATAGATTTTTTATTTATTTTTTTATAGCTGCACATACAGTAATTCTACAGAACAGTGCAATTACCAATGAACATCATTTTGGTACTAAAACCACTTAATTCAGAGTGGAGAATAACCTCTACAGAATGTTCCCATTCATTCTGCTGACCTCATTTATTTTTTGACAAGTGCATGGTCTAAGAACCGAAGAAAAACGGAACAAAATGGACAAAGAAAATTGCCTGTAGATTATATATTTTTTAAACAAAGTATGTTCAATAAATCTGTATATTGTCATTATGAATACAATTACTAGTCATGGTTAAAGTAATCAGTAACTCAGGGTTATTAGCGTATTTAGAGTGATCTGTGTTTATGTCATAATTCGTTATGCATTATGTCACTTTAACATTATATAGAATATTTTATTTAATCCTACTTATATTTACTTTAAAATGTTTTAATATCATGGCTGATGTTGTACTTTGTTTAGCAATGTCCTCTCCTAACGTATTTCTTTTTTTTTTATATATATAATTTATTTATAACCAGCAGTGAGTACAAGTTCCATAATAATAAAGAGAAAAAAAGAAAAATATTTTGATATTGTACATATTACTTCAAGACCAAGAACAAAAAACCAACATAGCAGGCATACATAAGGTATATAAAACAGGTCATATGCATAGTTAGTTGATCTGAAGCACAAATATTTACCATTTTGCTTACTACTCATTGTTGGTTTTTTTTTAAATTTTTTTATATAAAAAGAGAAGGAAAGAAAATAAAGAGGAAGAGGAGAAAAAAAGAGGAAGAAGAAGGAAAGGAGAAAAAAAAAAAAAAAAAAAAAGGGGGGGGGGGGGATGTCCCAAATCTCTCTACCTCCCACCGAATTACCAGATGCCGAGCAGAACTATCTCTGAGTTCTTAAATGGAAAGATCAAATAGTCAATTTCTCCCTCAGGGAAAATCTTAATAAATGGTGCCCATTTATCAAAAAAGTTCCGTATGTCAGATTCCTTATCTATGTTTGTGTTTCTTTGTTCCAATACACATTGTTTCTTTAAATTATTCCTAATTTCAGGGATAGTTGGTAATGATCTCGATTTCCATTTCTTGCAGATCAAGTATCTGGTGGCTAAAATAGAGAGATTTACTAATTTCTCGTCAGGCTGATGCCTGTCCTCAGGTTTTAAACATAGTATAATCTGGTACAATGAAAAAGCTAATATTTCAATTTTTAATTTGTTTTTAAGCCAGTATTCTAGCTTACTCCAAAAATGTCTTATTTTAGGGCATTTCCAAAACATGTGAATCAAATCTGCAGCCGGGTAGGAGCATTTGGGGCATTTGTTAAATTCCTGATTTTGAACTCTGAGGCCTCTTTCTGGGGTGAAGTATGCCCTGTGCAAAAGTTTTAAATGTGCATCGCGCCAAGTGGTAGAGAGGGTGGTCCCTGCTACTTTGTTCACTGATAATTGAAGGGTTTTTATCTCGATATTATTGTGTGGGATTGAGGCGTTCCAAGCCAAGGCCAGACTCTCCATGATGGGAGTGCCTTTATTGGTGCTCAGAATATAATAGCCAGGGGCGATGGACATGGAGCCGATTTTGATTATTGTTAGCCAGTTTTCCAGTTTGCCAAGAGTCCAGTTCCAGCCAACCTTTTTGGTAAGATCAAGAACATAGTGCCTTATCTGCAGATAGGCATAGAGATCTTTATTTGGAAGATTGAATTCGGTCTTCAGCTCTTCAAAGGACTTAACACACTTTCTATCCTGATCCAATACATATATAGCCCTATCCAGACCATTATTATGCCACCTATTAAAAACCATCGAGTCTAACCCTGTTTGGAAGTTAGGGTTTCCAATCAAGGGAAGGTATTTTGAGGCTGTGCTGTTTATAGAGAGAGATTTAGTTAACTTATACCATGCTTTAAGAGGGGTCATTATGGTTTTAAGTTCTTCAATGCCTATTGGCAGATCTTTTGGCTCAGAATGTACCAAAGCTGTTGGTAAGAACGGGTCACATATACTTAATTCGAGTTCGTTATTTAGAACGTAATTCTTGGAGAAGATCCAATCCGCTACTGTGCGGGCTAGGAAACATAGATTATAGAATCTCAAGTTTGGTAATGCTATGCCTCCAAGCTCCCTTGGCGCAGCCAATTTAGAGAAAGATATTTTAGGTCTTTTCCCTTGCCAAATGAATTGCCTGATTGAAGAGTTCATTGACCGAACATCTTTTTCTAGTAACATTACTGGGACATTCTGGAGAACATAAAGCAGCTTAGGGAGGAGGACCATCTTAAATAATGCTGACCGACCCGATATTGACAGTGGTAAATTCTGCCAAACTTTAAGTCTTTCTTTTATATAAACAAGCATCGGAGTTATATTTAGTTTATATAAATCTCCAATGTTAGTTGGAATATTAATCCCTAAATATTTAAAGGACTCTGTTACCACCCTAAAAGGGAGATCTGAATTACTCCTAGCACTTTTCCTGAGCCAAAACAACTCAGATTTTGAAGGATTTACTTTATACCCAGAGAAGGTGCCGAAATGATCTGTAATTCGCAAAAGTTTTGTTATATTTGAATCAGTATTAGACAGATATACAAGTAGGTCGTCTGCATACAATCCGATTTTCATTTCATGTTTTCGGACTTTTATGCCATCCAAGGATTTCCTTATCATAATTGCAAGAGGTTCTAAAGCTATATCAAAAAGGAGTGGGGAGAGAGGACAGCCCTGACGCGTGCCCCTGTTCAATGCAATTGAGGGGGAGATATCGTTATTGATTATGAGGCTTGTGTAAGATTGATTATATATATTCTCTATAAATTTGGGGAGATTGCCCTTAATCCCAAACTTTATTAGAGAGGTTGTTATATGTTTATGAGATACTGAGTCAAAAGCTTTTTCTGCGTCAATTGACAGAATGGCCAGATCCGGAAGGTCCTCTCCCCCCACCCTCTGCGCAGATATCCTCTGAATATAATCCATGGTAACGAGTAATTCCCTAATTTTTGCTGTGGAGTTGCGGTTATTGAGAAAGCCAGCTTGGTCCGGATGGATTATTTTTGAAAGGATAGTCTGAAGCCTGGTTGCTAAGATTGAGGTCAGGATTTTGTAGTCCGAATTTAATAAAGCAATTGGTCTATAAGACTCTTTGCAGGTAGGGTCTTTCCCCTCTTTTAAGATCAAGGTGGTAAATGAGGAAGAAAAAGAGGGGGTGACCTGTTTATCATTGATAAAGATATCATTATAAAGATTACCGAGGTATGGGGCTATTTCTACTGAGAGGACTTTGTAAAACTCATTAGGTAATCCATCCGGGCCAGCAGCTTTATTAAGAGAGAGTTTAGTGATCACTTTTTCAATCTCTTCCCTTGTAGTAGGGGAGTTGAGGCTGTCAATTGCTTCAGGGGATGCTATAGGGTAAGTAATTTTATTCCAGAATTCAGTAGCTTTTTCTGAATCATAGCCTTTGCTAGTATATAGTTCCTGGAAATATTGGAAAAATAAGTCTGAAATTTCTTCAGATTTTAATAGCTGTTTCCCCATGTGCTGAATTTTATCTATAATAGGTTTTTTATTTTCATTCTTAATTAATTTGGCAAGCATTTTACCAGATTTGTTACCAAATCGATACATTTTTGCTTGCAATCTAAGTTCATTATGGGCTTCTTGGGTTATAAAAAAAGTGTCTCTTGTGGCTTTGGCACGTACATATCTAGCCCAGTTTAGAGGGGTTCTTTCCAGTAAAAAGAGATTGTAAGAATTAATCAAAGAGTTACTCACTTCCTTCTCTCTTACCTTCCTTCTCTTATTTTGCATAGCAGTATATGCAGTAATTTCCCCTCTAAGAACTGCTTTAGCAGTTTCCCAGAAGATATCTGGGCGCCCTATGTAATTGCTGTTAAAATGGACGTATTCCTTAAACTTGTTCCTGAGCCATTCTTTGAATTTTAAGTCGGTGACAAGATAATAAGGAAAGAAGAATCGTAATGTCTTGGGCTTCGGTTGACCAAAATAAAGCTCAAGAGAAATAGGCCCGTGGTCAGACAGAAATATTGGCATTATCTTTGCTTTTATCTTTGTGATGCTTAGCCGTTCATCGGTTAAGAATAGGTCAATCCGAGATAATGTTTTATGGGCCTTGGAGAGACAGGTAAAATCCTGAGTATCAGGATTCTGAGTTCTCCAAATGTCGCGTATTGCAAGGTTCTGTTTAATTTTATTAAACATTTTAGAGTCAAGACTATCTTTTTTCTGTTTTAAGAGCTTAGTGTTTCTAAGTCTGTCTATAGGGCATTGTGGAGCCATATTAAAGTCTCCTCCTAAAATTAGGTGACCTTCACTAATTAAAAGGAGTTTGGCCTGTAGGAGATCCCAGAATTCTGGGTCAGTTGTATTCGGGCCATAGACATTGCAAAGTGTATATAACGCTTGGTCTGCTTTCATTTTGACCAGGACATACCTCCCCCCAGGGTCAGCCTCAGAGTATAAGGTCTCCACTTGAGCTCTTTTGCCTATAAGTATAGCGACCCCCCGCTTTTTTCCAATGCTTGAGGCCACAAAGGCTTCCCTTACCCATGAGGTCTTCAGTTTTAATGATTCCTCTAAGTTTAAATGGGTTTCCTGTATGAACCCAATATCAGCCTGAGCTTTCTGCAGATATGTTAAGATTGCCTTCCTTTTAATGGGAGATGAGATTCCTCCTACATTCCAGGATATTAATTTAAGTTTATCTAATTTTTGCATTGTTTATCTCTGGGAGGTAGAGAGGGATGGAAAAGGGACAGGGAGAGGAGGGCGAACGGTGAGGGAGGTGGGAAGGAGAGAGAAAAAAAAAAAAAAAAGGAAAAAGAAAAGAAGAAGAGAGACCTCAGTCTCCTGGCTACTTTTGCCATAAGTTATATCCTCTGACTATTTAACTAAAAAGAGTTAGGTCGTGTAATTACGTGTCCAATGTCTTAAAGAAATTTTCCGCTATTTGAGCCTCTACAAAGATATGTGTTGTCTCCTTTACTACCAATCTAAGTTTAGAGGGATAGATTAAGGCAGCTCTATACCCATGTTGGATAAACTTAGAGCAAATTGGAGCCAGCTCTCTTCTTTTAGAGGCTGTGTCAGACGAGAAATCTTGAAAAATCAAGATCTTGTTGTCCTCTATAAGAATTGGCTGGTTTTTACGGAAATGTTGCAATAGTGTGTTCTTATCTTGATAATTGAGTAATCTTGCGATAACAGGTCTAGGTCTGTTTCCGTTCCTACTGTCTAAACGAGGGGCACCTATTCTATGAGCTCTCTCGACTATAATTGGGTGATATGTGGGTGGAATCTTTAAAGCTTTAGTGAGTGTATCTGAAATAAAAAGATTAAGGTTTTCAAATTGTTTGGCCTCTGGGAGGCCTATTATTCTTATGTTATTTCGTCTAGAGCGGTTTTCCATATCTTCCAGTCTATCAAATATTTTTTGCAAGTTCTTAGTAGAGGACTCAAATTTGGCACTATGTGATGTTGCTATGTCTTCTAGGTCAGAGAACCTCTGCTCCACTTCTTGCATCCTATTCGAGAACTGTCTAACCTCTTGGGCTAGAGAGGTAATGTCTTGCTTGATTTCTGATTTAAGTGCCTCAAATTTAGGTTCAAGAGCATCTGAGATACTGGTTACTAAGGACTGTATATTGGTGAGTTCCGGTGTTATTAAGGTATTAATAGGATTAGTTTGGGTCTCAGTAACGAGATCCTGTGTGTTCTTGAGTTTCCTATCCCTGTGCCTGGCTGCCATAATTGGAGAAGGAGTCTTAGAAGGATTGGAAAGAAATTTATCCATGTGCCGTGTGAATAGTTATAGTAGTGAAAAGGGAAACGTTTAATAAAACGTTTCCAGAGTAAAAAAGTGAACTCAGTTTGGTGCTAGGTGCTTAAGTGTGGAAAAATGTGCGAGAGATAGGGGAAAAAAAAAAAAAGAAGGGGGATAGGGGAGGGGAATTATGTGAGTATGTGATATGATGTGATAGATAGCTAGTTAGCTAAAAGGTGAGAGAGTGTCAGTGTGGAGAAAGTGTAAACAAACAAAAAACAAAAACCTGTGTAAAGTGTCACAGGGACTCAGAAAGAACAGTTATTCTGATTTAGGCAAGGATAGGGTTATAGCCGAAGGTATAGAGTATGAGTGTTCAAATAGTCTTGCAAGATTTTTCCTTATGCCCTTTCTCCCCTCACTCCTAGGGACAAGCTAAGGGAAAATCAATAGTGTATGTTCTAATCTCGCTATAGACAGTGAGTCAACAAGCTTGGATTAAATAAGGGGCAAAGAGGAAGAACAGAGAGGAGGGAGGGGACAGGGGGCAAGGATTGTACAATTTATGGCAAGCAATCTAATGTAAACAGTATACAGTAGTTAATTCTTATCAGTTGTTGGTTTAACAATTGAGCTTTATAGGTAACAAGATCTCAGCCTATATGACTGAGCAGGGAACCCTAGACAGTTTAGTTTAACGAATATCCCTTAACACAGAGAAAACTCAAACTAAATAGCAATATCTAAAACCAGTTTTCTACTACATATTAATTGCAACATTTCTATTAATAGGTAAAAACTGATATAAAGATCACTTATATAGTGACAGATAGCAAATTTCTTTTATGAAAAAAAGGGAAGGAAAATCAGAAAAACAAAAAAAATTCAAGGCCCGTTAGCCTCTATTCCCATATTAACTGTTCGCTACTACCTTCCCCAGCCTCTGTGGTGTAGATATTGATAGGAGGGAGAGTGCTTTATGCAGTACTTATAAGGTTGTTAATTCTATCTTAAGAGCAGTTCTTTAAATGCTCTCTCACCCTCTCCTCTCCCCCCTCCTCCCCCAGCCTCCTGCCAATTCTCTAATGGGTGATAACTGCAAGATTTATATTAATAAACATAGTCAGGATTGAAGAGTTAGTTAAGTAAACTCAAGTTTGCTTAGTTCTACAGTTAAGCTTAAAGGAGAGCACTGTAATTTTATTATACTTTGCTAGGGGGGGGGGTAAGGTTCTAAACAAAGGCTCAGGGTATAGGTATCGATAAAGAGAAGCCTAGATGCACCACTTCCCTAAAGCTAGTTTATGGGCTTAATTTACCCCAATTGTCCTCAACTTATTTTACCTGAGCTAGGGTAATATGTACATATATTAAAAAAAAGAAAGAAAAAAAAAGTTCAGCAGCCTGGTTTACTGAGCCTAGTTTATCTTTAGGCAGTTTTTAAGAAATTAAGTTGAGTTCAAATGCAGGCTATAGGAGAAAGTCACTGTTCTAGCAAGATGACAGGCAGAATTGTCTTTTGGCTTTATCCTGCCTTATCTAGGCAAGCCCAGGTACAGAGTGTCCGTTCAGGCTCTTTGTTTCCCCCTTCTCTTCTCCCCGTGACAGCCCCTTCCCCCTGGTCTGTACAGATATAGTTCTATCGGAAGGAAGGCAAGAAGGGGGCCAGAGAAGCTGTTTTTCAGTAGAGAGCTACCGCTACATTACCCACTGCTAGGGTCCAGATGCCTCCAAAGAGAGGTCTCCTCTTCAGCACGACTCCCCTCGCCCAGCAACAGCCGCCAAGGACAGCAAACGCTGGGATGACAAGCGGCAGGGAAAGAGGCAGGCCAGATCCTGAGAAAGTAATCCAAGCGCAGGTAGCGGTCCGTGTCCCCCACGCAGCACCGGTGGGAGGGATCAACGGTCCGAGAGCAGCAGCGGGTCAAAGCGCCTCCCAGTAGCCAGCGGCAGGAATCCTGGTGAATCAGCTGCAGGTAATATCGTTGGAAAACCTCAGCTTTTGATCAGTGTAGCTGGACTTGCAAGCGGGGGCGGATAGTTGGTAAGCTTGATTTATTAATGCCAAAGTGGAGCAGGCAGGTCGTCCTATCAGGTTTGGCAAGGAAGCCGGTTTTAGCCCCAGCGGGGGCTTTGGAGGAAAAGACTCCTATGTGTAATCAGAGTCCGTCTTTCACTCTTATTACAGTGAGAATTACACAGCTAGGACAGAAGGTAAATCCTATGGCTGAAGCAGCATAAAGTTCTTGTGCGGTGGTATGGCAGAGTATCAGATCCAGCAGCGATAAACTTGCTGAGCAGGCCACCCAGGGTCTGAGGGTTTAGGCGCGAAGAGTTCGCCAACAGCTTGCAGTGGAGGTAATGCTGCACAGGTGTCTCACCTGACCAAACACCTGAGCTCCTCCTCCGGATCTCTCCTAACGTATTTCTTAATGGACATTTTGATCAAGGGACTAACAGGAGCTTGCCTTGTGCCATCTATAAAAGCTGTATTATAGGGTAACATTTTGGGGAATATTTTAAGACTATTCATATTCAGATTTCTTTGTAAAATCACATAATAAAAAGTCCAAATTTTGAAGCACTTGAAAGTGATGCAGCATAGCTGTAAAAAAAACGGAAGTTATTTTACCTCAAAATTTCCTAAGTATTCACACCCCACTGTAAAGTGACTTTAAGCAGCCAATCAGAATGCTAGTCGCAGGACTTGCAATGGAGTGTGCATATGGTGTGTACAGGCACAGTCTTGTTATTTTCTTATTCAGTTTAAGGAAGTTTATTATGAAATCTCACAATATGTCCGCGACATCGCATGAGATCACAGCAAAGAAAAGCATCACCTCAGCGCTGCTGATGCTGTTTCGCTATTTTTTTACTTATTTTTTTCAATTTGCAGCTGCACAGCAGCTGAAGTATAACGGTTACCAGGGTACATACTCTGGTGAGCTAAAGACATTTTGAGATAAAATATCTTCACCTTTTACATAGAGATGTTCAGGTGATATTTTCATGTCCGCCTTTTACAGTTATGCTGTATCACTTTCAAGTGATTTAGCATATGAGTATTATGTCCCTTTAAAGGGTGTATCTGATGCATCGCAGTGCAAACCCTACTATTAGAGGAGCTGAATAACAGAGGAAAGCAAACATGAAAAGAATTCTAAATATACCCAAAATATAACCAATCTTTAGGTGTCTATTAAAATAATATATAATCAGTCTATTAGCCATAATGTATGTTTATTCTAAATTGGTGTATATAAAGTTATTTTAATTTTCTTAGGACAATATTTTGCATAACTCAAGTGACAATTTAACTTTTTTATTTTACTTTATTTGTATTACTCTGTGATTATTTAAATACAGCTATCATGTTGACAAACTCAGCCTTCATTAATTAATAGATTTAAAAAGGTTTAACATTTTAGAAAAGGATAAACTGAAAAAAAATATTGTTTCAACTTTTTTGAGGTAAATTGAATAATATATCTAAGAAATATAACAATGTTAATTAGAAAGATTAAAGAAAAATGAATCAAAATAATGTTCATTTTCATCTGTATGTTTCTAAATATTGGTAGAACATAAACTGAGAAAAACAGCATTTATACATTTGGATTTGAAGAGATGATTTGAAGATTATGGTGAAGTAATGCTTTCATACTGCAGAAATATATTCTTGATAGTATGAAGAGAACAGAATAAACATTTCTCACTAAACACCCAAAATTCTTCATCATGGGCAGGACATATCTGAAAACACCTCAGTTTGTCCCAAATGTAGGTTTTGATGTCATTGATTTGTAATTTTCTTAGGATTTCTTAAGAGTGAACAATTCATGATACAAAATGTTCCCTTCTCTTTCACTGGAAACATTTAATTCTGAATAGTTTTTCTAAACAGAGAGAAACAGAATGTGAATCAACTCAACAGTCTATCTATTCTCTTTGCATATTCTACACGGATATACTATGTATCGGTGCAGCTGGTAAAGTAAGTCATCCAGAAAATGAGTCAATTACAAGTATAATATAATATGAACAAATTAAAATTTGAAGTACGTTCGGTAAAATTTATGAAACACAGATTCTGAATAGTTGCAGTGAATAGTTTTCTTTAAAAAATGACTACTGTTAAAAACACATAATTTTAATAAAAAGATAAATTATTAAAGCTTTGAAAATGTTCCATCAGCAGTGGCAGCTAGTGATTTTCAAAGTTGGTGGGGCAAAAGAAACAAGATACCATAAAAGTATTGTATTTATGTATTTACTCATTGGGGGTTACTGTAAACACTTTATATTGTCTATCTGAATTATGAAACAACATTTTGGGGTTTCATTTATTATTATCAGGTATTTGTAGAGCGCTAACAGATTCCACAGTGCTAATGTCCCTTTAAAGGAAAAGCAAGGCTTGCAACATCTTTACAATAAAGACCAGCAAGACACATGGGCCTCTATTTATCAAAGTCTGGCGGACCTCGCTGAATACGGAGAGCAATACGCTCTCCATATTCAGCATTGCACCAGCAAGATTATAGAAACTAATTATAAACTTCTAGTATATGATCCCTTAAAATGTATAGAGAATGCAGAGAAATAATATCAGTACTGTATAATCATTGTCTCATACAACAGTGAATGTACCTTGGAAAGACATTAAGCCAAATTAAAGTGACACTCAATCAAAATTAAACTTTCATTATTCAGATAGAGCATGCCATTTTAAACAATTTTCCAATTTACTTCCATTAACAAAATGTGCACATTCTTTTTATATTTAAACTTTTTGAGTCACCAGCTCCTACTGAGCATGTGCAAGAATAAGTGTGTATGCATTCGTGAATGGCTGATGGCTGTCACATGGTACGCGTATGCATTTGTGAATGGCTGATGGCTGTCACATGGTACAGGGGGAGTGGAAATAGACATAACTTTTAAAATTGTCAGAAAAAAAAATCTACTACTCATTTGAAGTTCAGACTAAGTGCTATTGTATTGTCTTGTTATCTTGCATTTATTGATTATGCAAATCTACTGTGTTGACTGGTCCTTTAATATGTTTTGTAGACATATTCCTAATGATTCAATAGTATTGCTGAGTTATCCTCCAAACATGGTAGTAAATTTCTCTCTAAATTACTTCATACATTTTTATATTGAGATAAACAAATAACAAAAAAGTAGAAAACGTATGGAAAAAAAAAGTAGAAATGCGTATGTATTAGGGATCGGCGAATGTTTTGCAACATTCGAAAAACAGCACGAATTTTAACACATTCGTTCGTTCTAATTGAATTTCGAATGTATACATAACATTCTAACATTCAATGTTTGAATGTTCGGTTTCAAATTTTATGATTACATTTGAAAATATTCTTTTAGAAAAATTCAAATTTAGATTTGTAATAGTATTTCTAATGCTTTCTTTTAATGTAATATTCGAATTATGCAATATTCGAATTTGAAAAATTCAAATTTATATGTTTGTAATAGTATTTCTAATGCTTTCTTTAAATGTAATATTCCAATTATGCAATATTCTATATAGAAACATTCAAAATGATATATTTGTATCTATTATGTATCAATTTACTAGATTCCCTCCCTACCACATGAACTATTGAACTTCTGAATAGTATTTGTTAAATAGAATGTTAAATTCGAAATTTCGAATGTGGACATTCAATATAATTATAAACATTTGAATTCAAAAGTGACATTCAAAAACTGTAAATAGCATTCAATTATAGAATTTTTAAGAACATTCGTTCTTATCAACATTCGGATTTATAATTCGAATTTCGGTAATAACATTCGTTCTAACATTCGAAATTCGAAAATGTACACATTCGCCCATCCCTAGTATGTATGCACCATGCTTTGCTGAAAACTTTGGAACTTCTAAAATCTGCAGTATATAACAAATTCACCCCTCAGTTACAATCTTTCCAAAATTATGCTTTGATATAGAAAAATCAGGATCAGATGATATATTTTTTAATGAAAAAGATCACAATCTTACCAAGTCAAAGACAGACAAGCTTAATAACACCCTTAATATTTAGGGGTAGATTTACCAAAGGTCGAGCAGACATGATTCGCTGTAGCAACCTTGCTGAATCCAGACATTTAACATTGCACAAGCATTTCTGGTGAAATGCTTGTACAATTCCGCCCCCTGCTCACTTGCAGCCAATAGGCCGCTAGCAGGGGCCGTCAATCATCCCGATCGTATCGGATCCGGATGATTTTAGTACTAAAAGGTGGTGGAAAAAGCTAAGGTCTTATGACCAGTGTTCCCTCTAAGACCACATTTTGTGAGCAGCCCAGCGGTAAAACAGTTAATAAGGGAACTACCTTGCTGTCTGCACTGTGTAGTCTTTGCTAACTGCAGGGTGTGGTTACCTAATTAACTGTTTCACTGCTGGGCTGCTCACAAAATGTGTCCTTAGAGGGAACACTGCTTATGACCCTAAGCTTCTTAACTTCCATTTCTGGTAGACCTTAAATTATGGGGCATTGATGCAGCACCCGCTGCTTAATAAATCGACCCCTTAGTCTCTATTTCCACAACAACACCATTAATAGCCGATAATGGCTGTTGATCACTGAAAATTACCACCTCCCTTTCCTATAATTTAATTCTGTAAAGTGCGGAGTTATGAGATCTGAGATTAGGAAGTGCAAACTGCAGGTTTTACAATCCTTCACTTGCTAGATATCTGTACCAAACTGGCTTCAGCAAAGATGATAAAGAGCGTACTACAAATAATGGAGATTTTGCTAACAAAATGGCAGTGGCTAGCTGTATATGCTCCAGTACTATATTCTGGTATGTATTGACGTCTTTAAGGGTGAGATTATGACTGGCACACTAGTGGAGCACTAACTGTAGCGCAAGATCGATATTGGGTATATTGTGGCTCTTTGCGTGACAGAAATAGTGCGTGTATTAAGAGTTGAAAGTAAGCACGTTTGCTTGAGTGCAATCTAATTTAATATGCCTTGGGTGCCCTTCAGAGCCCTGGTTAACTGGTACACAAGTCAAAAAATTTGCACAGAAAACATAAAAAAATATATTTAACAGTACAGTTAAACTTTAAAAAAAATTGCATTAAGAAATGAAAACGTTTAACTCTGTATGTACTATAAAAATTTCACATAGGGGAATATGTTCTTCTAAGTATTTCTAAATAGATATTATTTATATGATTATGTGTAAGGATTCCAGTCCTGCTTTTACTTTTTGCCTCAACTCACCTTCCTCACCTGTACTTAAGGCATCACCCCGCCCCAAACAAGTGCTTAGTTGTTGAGTATTGTTTGCTGAAACCAGTGCTCTCTTTCTTATAAGCTATATACTTATCAAAAGAAGTTTTACTTCTACTACTTTAACATTTGGATTTACAAATACCAGCTGCAGTTTGGTCACAAAGGGACTAATAACAACTAGTCTCATTCATCCTGAAGATTGTTATTCCAAGAAGTATTAAGTTATTCAACTCCTCATCTCTACAGGAATTGCTATCTAATTTCCAACAGGAGGAATCTACCAACTACTACTACGGTATTAGTATCAAATCTAATTTACCTTGGATGCCTTAGGTAACGGCTAATTACAAATTTCATGTTTCCTTTTTGAACTTTTGTAAACTGACTTTGTCTCTCAGAAATTTCTTTGATTGCAACGAATGTTTTATTTAATTCTATGAACTTCCTTTGAATACATTCTCATACCGGACAGTAACGGACTTTATGTGACGTCACACAGCTTCATACATCTCAGCGTGCCATACAGCTCCTTACAACTCAGCGTGTCTCACAGCTCTATTTACAATCACTAGTCTGTGTTCAGATTTCCACGCTGCAAGCCTTACTCTGTGTGCTGTGTCTCGCAGCAGGTCACGCCCCTGTCAGCAGCTGCAGTCTGTGTGTCTCACATCTCTCATGCCTCAGTGATTATTACAATGAACACTATCTCTCACATTTGGGTTTGAGCACAATTATTGTCAAAAGTTGTTATTAATAATAATACTTATTTTCAGCCTCTAAATATTTATATGGTATAACGATATAATATAACCATATAAAGACTTACTGCCATTACTTATAAAAATCACTCTGAATAAAACAGTCTATGCTGATATAATAGCCTGTACTTCAGTTGTGAAACAAATATAATTTATTTAGACTCTGCAGTTGTGATTCAAATAACCAAGGAACCTGATATAACAACTAAGCCATAAAATTATGACTCCAGCAGAGATCAATTATTCCATTGGGGACAAGGAACTTCTAGCCATTAAAAGAGCCTTCGAATTCTGGAGACATCTCCTTGAAGGTACCTCCCTACCTATAGTGATTTATACGGATCACCGGAATTTGGAATATCTACAAAATAATAAAACTTTATCTGGACGTCAAGTGAGATGGAGTCTCTACTTTAGTCGTTTCAATTTCCAAATCATGTACAGGCCGGGTTCAAAAAATGGGAAGGCAGATGCACTCTCTCGACGAGATCCAAGACCTATACAAGAAGACTCTCCTACTAGTATTCTTCCCCCTACTCGATTCCTTGCTATCCTATCTCAACAGGATAAGGAATACCAATCTGATCTTTCTTCAGAAGACCAAACCCTACTAGATAGCCTAACCCTCCAGGATGGTTTTTACTTCCATGGTTCTAAACTTTATATTCCAGAACGTTTCAGACAGAAAATAATCAAAGATCATCATGACCCTCCACTAATTGGTCATCCAGGAATCAAACGTACACATGAGCTCATCTCCAGAAGTTACTGGTGGCCATCGATGAAAACCAGTATAAAGGAATATATACAACATTGTACAACCTGTACAGTATCAAAACCAGAAAGGAGACCTCCCTATGGCTATTTAATTTCTTTGGAAGTACCGGAATCTCCTTGGTCTCATTTGGGAATGGATTTTATAGTTGATCTACCACCTAGTTCTGGACAAACCACCATTTTAGTTGTTACCGATCATTTTACTAAAATGGCACATTTTATTCCTTTTCATAAGTTACCCACTTCCATTGAAACAGCATATTTATTTCTAAACCACATTGTACGATACCACGGGTTACCATCCATTTTAACTACTGATAGAGGAACCCAATTCACCTCACGCTTCTGGAAAGCACTCACTAAAGCACTCCAAATCGATCAAAGGTTAAGTACAGCCTTCCACCCTCAGACTAATGGCCAAACTGAGAGACTCAATCAGTGGCTTGAGCAATATCTACGATGCTATTGCTCATATCATCAAAATAAATGGACTTCCTTTCTCTCCATGGCTGAATTTGCCTATAACAATACCATTAACAGCACTACAAATTACTCTCCCTTTTTCGCCAACTATGGTTTTAATCCAAGATTCACTATCCAAACGACTTCTACTCATGACTCACCATCTGTTGATGTGCTAACACAAAACATAGCTGAAAATTTCCTACATTTACGAGATAACATCAAACAAGCTCAGGCGTCTCAGAAGAAATTTTATGATTTACGTCGTAGAGCTTCTCCGAAATATTCTATAGGGGACTATGTTTGGTTATCTTCCAAAAACATTAAAATGCACTTACCAAGTAAAAAATTGGCTGGGTTGTTCCTTGGCCCATTCAAAATTCTACACATCATCAATGAAAATGCCGTCAGGCTTGACCTACCTGATTCTTTACCCATCCACCCAACTTTCCATGTATCATTATTGAAACCCTACTTGGGAGATAAACCTGATGTACCTCTTCTACCCCCTTCTCCTATTCAATTGGGCACTGATGTCTATGAAGTTTATGATCTTTTGGACTCAAGATTTTATAATGGGGAATTACAGTATCTGGTCCGATGGAAAGGGTTCGCCCCAGAGGATGATACTTGGGAACCTCATGCACACATTAATGCTCCAAAGCTTATTGCTCGTTTTCATAGAAGATATCCAAACAGACCTAAATTCCAACCCGTGGTCGGCTTGCTTGAGGGGGGGGATCTGTAAGGATTCCAGTCCTGCTTTTACTTTTTGCCTCAACTCACCTTCCTCACCTGTACTTAAGGCATCACCCCGCCCCAAACAAGTGCTTAGTTGTTGAGTATTGTTTGCTGAAACCAGTGCTCTCTTTCTTATAAGCTATATACTTATCAAAAGAAGTTTTACTTCTACTACTTTAACATTTGGATTTACAAATACCAGCTGCAGTTTGGTCACAAAGGGACTAATAACAACTAGTCTCATTCATCCTGAAGATTGTTATTCCAAGAAGTATTAAGTTATTCAACTCCTCATCTCTACAGGAATTGCTATCTAATTTCCAACAGGAGGAATCTACCAACTACTACTACGGTATTAGTATCAAATCTAATTTACCTTGGATGCCTTAGGTAACGGCTAATTACAAATTTCATGTTTCCTTTTTGAACTTTTGTAAACTGACTTTGTCTCTCAGAAATTTCTTTGATTGCAACGAATGTTTTATTTAATTCTATGAACTTCCTTTGAATACATTCTCATACCGGACAGTAACGGACTTTATGTGACGTCACACAGCTTCATACATCTCAGCGTGCCATACAGCTCCTTACAACTCAGCGTGTCTCACAGCTCTATTTACAATCACTAGTCTGTGTTCAGATTTCCACGCTGCAAGCCTTACTCTGTGTGCTGTGTCTCGCAGCAGGTCACGCCCCTGTCAGCAGCTGCAGTCTGTGTGTCTCACATCTCTCATGCCTCAGTGATTATTACAATGAACACTATCTCTCACATTTGGGTTTGAGCACAATTATTGTCAAAAGTTGTTATTAATAATAATACTTATTTTCAGCCTCTAAATATTTATATGGTATAACGATATAATATAACCATATAAAGACTTACTGCCATTACTTATAAAAATCACTCTGAATAAAACAGTCTATGCTGATATAATAGCCTGTACTTCAGTTGTGAAACAAATATAATTTATTTAGACTCTGCAGTTGTGATTCAAATAACCAAGGAACCTGATATTATGGATTAAGGGTTGTTTTACTTTTTCTTTGCAAATCCAGTGTGTGCAGTCTCTCTTTTTTTTTGGTTTATATTCTAATATTTTTGGATCTGGCACCTGACTTTTTGTATAGATATATATTTTACCAAAAAATCATCATATATACTGTGTATATATATATGTGTATATATGTATATATATATATATATATATATATATATATATATATATATATATATATATATATATATATATATATATATATATATATATATATATATTTAAGAATAAATTAAACACATTCTTCTATGTGAAGAATATTGAAATGGGAAATATTCATATTTCATGTTGCGTTTAGTGCAATTGAATAAACACAGTCGGGTTAGCGTGTGAGTATGGGTGTTAATTTTTTCTTTAGTTTTTGTGCTTCATTGAAGTCTTTGGGAGGATACATTAACGCATTCGTGATATTTGAATCTTATCTTTTTACTTTCAACTTGTAATATGAGCGCAACCCAACGTGTGCAAAAAGCCTCCATCTAGCAATGTTAACGCAAGAGAGCAAAAAAGCGATCCACTCGTAATCTAGCCCTAAGTCTGGCAAGCAGAGTTTGGCTACTGAAGCACACTTGCAGCAAACAAGGCATATTAAAAAATGAAATCTCAACTAATATTTTAATTTATTGTAAGACTGCAGAACAATGTTGTAATAACAAGGTATGTATGGTACCTTTAAATAACCGTTTTTGTGGTGCAAAAATACAAGTTCAATGTTCATCAAAAATTCAACATTTGTTTAGAATGAACAACATTTCTTATTTTAAAAGTATGTGCCAGAATATGTTTCAATCCCTATTTTTGAACCAATTTTCTTAAACATAGAAATGTGGCATATTGTCTGCAGAACTATCTAGATAACTGATAAGTTAAGTGACGTTAAGTGCACTAGCAATGTGCTCTTTCCCAAGCTTTATTTGGACTTATTGCAGGTTTAGATTGTAAACTGACTACACATAGAAGCAGACTCTTGATCCATCATAGACACAGGTGATATGTGTTAGCAAACTAGCTCTCTATTAACAGTATCTTAAACCACTCACAAAAATATACAGGAAGACGGATTTGTCAACAATCTCTTTAATACTGAAGGAGATGCAGGTAGAAGATTGGTGGTATGTTTACTGTAACGAAATAGTAAGTGTTTTGAAAAAGAAGCGTCATCGTAAAGTTTAATGACAAAGTGCTTACATTTTTAAATACTGGGCTTTAAATCATTCAACTTTACAATTAATTTTACATAATTTACGACATTATACTAACTCATTTTAGGAACATGTAAAATTTACATAAAATGATGTGAATCTGGTAATAAAATAGACGTAAAAGCTATATCCATCTGACTCTGAATATGGTACCTGCTCCTGCTTTCTAGGGTTGCATGTTTATATGCTGGATCAACATTAAAAACTCAATACTTTCACTTTGAAGTTTTATATGAGTTACTCCAATAAAGCTAGACATACACCTCATAAAATCTATCTGCATGTCAAATTTCATAAACATTTGTATAGCGTTTTTGACTATAGCTTTGTCAACAAATCCTCATAGGAAAAATTTCACATCTTAATATCTTAAAAAGTACAAAATAAATTCACTTGACATTTATAGGCTTGTCTAAAATTCCAATTTCAAATAAAGCCAGATTTTTGTTTTGACATTTTTTAAAACAGTATTTAACTAAGAGTTCTTGTTTAAAATATGTCTGCATTATCATACAGCCATAATAAACTATAATTAAAGGGATATAAAATCCAACATTTTTCTTTCATGAATCAGATAGAGCATGCAATTATAACCCCCTTAACGACCAAGAACGTGTCAGGCACGTCCTCATTTGGATGTCATTTAATGACCAAGGACGTGTCTGACACATCCTCTGTGGTTTGAAGCGCTGGAAGCGATCTCGAACGCTTCCAGATGCTTTCAGGGTATTGCAGTGATGCCTCAATATTGAGGTATCGTGCAATACCCTTTTTTAACTTACCGATGCCGAGAGGGCCACTCTGTGGCCCTCTCTGCATCGGCCATTGATGGTGCCGATCGTTGGTGGATGGGAGCAGCAGCAGGGAGGCAGATGGGCGGCCCATCAGAGGTTTCTCTTCCAGTATTGTCAGCTCTGAGTAGGCGGGGGCGAGTAGGCATGTGCGCATGTCCGCGCGCACGCCGCATTACCGTTATATGCTTTTGAAGTGTGGAGTGTGGAATATGCACTTGGAGTGGGAGGGGGGAATTCGATGTTGGGCAAGGGATCTGGGAGAGAGGGGGAGGGTAGAGAGCTGTTTAAGGGGGGTCAGGGAGGGATCAGAGGGTGGGGTGTGTCAGGTGGGAGGCTGATCTCTACACTAAAGCTAAAATTAACCCTACAAGCAACTTAATTATCCCCTTAACTGATGGACAAAATACAAGTGTGGTGCGCAGCGGCATTTAGCGGCCTTCTAATTACCCAAAAGCAATGCCAAAGCCATATATGTCTGATATTTCTGAACAAAGGGGATCCCAGAGAAGCATTTACAACCACTTGTGCCATAATTGCACAAGCTGTTTGAAAATAATTTCAGTGAGAAACCTAAAGTTAGTGAAAAAGTGAACTTTTTTTTTATTATTTGATCGCATTTGGCGGTGAAATGGTGGCATAAAATATACCAAAATGGTCCTAGATCAATACTTTGGGTTGTCTACTACACTACACTAAAGCTAAAATTAACCCTACAAGCCCCCTAATTAACCCCTTCACTGCTGGGCATAATACATGTTTGGTGCGCAGCAGCATTTAGCGGCCTTCTAATTACCAGAAAGCAATGCCAAAACCATATATGTCTGCTATTTCTGAATAAAGGGGATCCCAGAGAAGCATTTACAACCATTTGTTTCATAATTGCACAAGCTATTTGTAAATCATTTCAGTGAGAAACCTAAAATTGTGAAAAAGTTTGTGAAAAAGTGAACGTTTTTTTTTTATTTGATCACATTTGGTGGTGAAATGGTGGCATGAAATATACCAAAATGGGCCTAGATCAATACTTTGGGTTGTCTACTAAAAAAAAAAGTATATATATATATATATATATACATGCAAAGGGTTATTCAGGGATTCCTGACAGAT